>NC_084794.1:133541523-133845412 GCF_963169125.1 Humulus lupulus
TGGTCGATGGACAAATTTCCTCATTGCTTGATGATTTTGTTGGATAAGAAACTCAATCTCATCTTTAAGCTTGTTACATTCATTAGTGTCATGTCCATAGTTGTTATGGAATCTACAGAATTTTTTCATACTTTAGGAATTTTTTAGAAAAATAAAAAGAGCCTTTAAGATAATTAGTTAATTCAATAAACTTGATGATTACTATTCCTCCTCAAAAAAGGGTTTAGAAAATAAGATATGTTGTTGTAACACCCTACTTCCTTAGAGCCATTACCATGTCATTTATAAATGTGCCATTAGCTCGCTAATCGAGGTTTTAGGTTTGTTAACCGAGATTTTTGGCAACTCTATTAATAACTAATATTTACTGATAATTATAATGAAAACAGAAGATTAACACGGGGTTTTTACGTGGTTGGGGCGTTAACTAGCCTTAGTCCACGAGTCTATATTATTAGAGCTTGAAGAACCTTTTACAATGGAGTTTTTCCTCTATATTTTGATAGAGTTCCTGTCTTTTTGGTGAAAGGAGACCCCTTTTACAGTGTTCTGTAGCTTATATTTATAGGCTTATGGGAACACCGGGCCTGGGCCGGGTCCGACCCAGGGCCATCGGAGGAATGGATATAGGTGGCCTCTCTAGTGGAGGCCCAATACAAAAGGTACAAAATACATGAATTCCAAGCCAGCTAAGGCCCAACAGGTTGACCTTAGAGCTACGTCTCGCCCGACAAAACGACGCTTTTGGTCTGATCACTTCGAGTCACGAGGCAGATTCAGGAGACAAGACCAGTCAGAGTACTTGGCTGCGCAGACCTGACACATCGGCGTGCAATCCCGAGGTGGCCATTTCTGCAGGTGAAAAGTGGGGACAACGCCCACGTGGAGCGAGGCGGCGTCAGGGTCCTGGACGCCTGGCCCCTTCAACTGGAGGTGAGGTGATCCGGGTCCGTTTACCTTTGTTCCGCTTCATTTACCATAGGCCCGGACCGTATCAGGGTCCGGGATCGGGACGCGTAGGCCGCGGTGGTCCGAACACTATGTACACCGCCCGGACTATCGTCGCGGAGGATGGACCCGGAGGGACATTCCGGACCCCTCCAATGGGCCCAGACATGAATCCTCGATCCATACCCTTCCCCTTGGACACTCTCCATACCAAGAGGCCTTGGGCCGGGCCCGCGTGCTTACATGGCCCCTGACAGTGGGCCTAGACGAAGGCCCCGAGCTCATGCAGGAAATGGGGATAACATTTACCCCCCAAGCCTTCACCTAGGTCTTCCAGGAGGAGGGTTGCATCGTCCCTACGATGCTCGCTTGGTTGCCTCCCGAGTTCCTGCCCGAGTTCGTGGGTCCGGGTCAGAAGGTCGTGGCATTGGTTGGATGCTTGGCCCGAATCATTTACCACGATCCGCGGACGTTTACCTTTGTCCCGCTTTATGGCAAGGATACACGTGTCGTCAGGTGATTGCTGCACAGGTCTTGAAAGGTCGCCTAGACCTCCCAAGGGTCACTAGGCCTAGACTAGGGTGTCAACGCATGTCTCGAGGCGTCCCATCCGCACCGGGGGGGGGGGGGGTGCATCATTAATGTCCCTAGAACAAGGTGGACCGTAGGATGGGACGACCTTTGGCATCCGCCACCCCTGGGCCGTCAGATCTGAGACGGCGAGGATCCAACCTGAAAGGGCTCAGAAATGTCCCTACGCGACTCCTAACCGTCTGATGAAGAGATACCCGTCCGTTGGATCGTGGGCCAGAACTTGGGGCCATTATAAATACCCCACGAAAACCACATTTGGCACTTTTACCTCTTCGAACCAGCTTAAGAACCGATAAACGCTACTCAAGCCTTGCATGTCCGACATTGCCGACAACATACATCACCACTTGCTAACTCTGCGCCGCCGCCGGTTCCCCAGAACCCCAACTTCCGCTCTTCTACCTGAAGACGCATCTCGGGTTTGTCCTGCCGACGAACTACTACACCGGCTGCACCATTTCAAGAACGAGGTTCTGCCGTCCTTACAGTCGGACAACCATCCTCTTCTACGATCGACACCACATAGTAAGTCTTTTTAACTCTCTTGACAACTTTGTGATCTTATGTTCTTTTGATGTGTGCGTTTAGGCTCTATGCTTAGAAGTTGTTAGGAAGGCCGCTCGGTCCGGGTTGCTCTGTATCTAGACGCTTCCCGGACAGAGGGCGGGCCTTAGCAGTCTCCTCTTTTCCCGATCAGGGTCCTGTGGCTCTTCGGAGTCTCGGGCCTGGTCCGAAGGGGCTCCAAGCAGTCCCTAGGAGACCCCCCGTACGTTGACCGACTTTCTTGGGTTCAGGTACTGACTACTTGGCTTTCTTGCTTTGTTCCCAGATCACCAGCTATGGCAACGGGCGTTACGCTCCATTCTGAAGAGGAGGTCAATAGGGCCCCTATCGTCGTTCCTAGATCCTGGATGCCCAAGGGCAACCGATGGGAAATGGATGTGATGGCCAACTCATTCTGGAATTACCAGATGATGCTGCTCCTGGCACAGCGTCTGGGCATCGAATCAACACCGGGCCTCTTTCACAATCGCCTGGCCAGGCTCAAGGAGCGGGCGCATACGTCCGTGGAAGGATTTGGAGCCTGGAGTGCTGGCCATATCAGCGCGGGAGCTATGCTCCCACTTCATGACTATTTTGTGCGGTTCCTGACGTACGTGGGAATCGCACCGTTCCAGCTTCTGCCACAAGCGTACCGTCTACTCGCTGGATGGCGGGTGTTTTGCGCCGCGAAGGAGATTGCGGAGCCCACCCCTGCGGAGGTCTTGTACTTCTACAAGCTGGAGCCGCAGGTTAACGTCAAGGACAAGACCCTGGATGGCTTTTACAGGCTAAAGCCGCGGAGCAGCTATCCCGCTCCTAACAGCTCCTGGAGGCATCCCCCGGACGTCAGGCATTATTGGTTCATGATGTCCGGGTTCCTCGTGGACAAGAACCCCACACTGTTGCTGGACTTCCAGCGAGTGGGTAAGTATTTCCCTGGACCTCTCTTTTGTTCATATTTTCTACTCATCTCTTATCATATCTTCCGGGTGGCAGGGCCCTTCGCTCAAACCCCCCTTACCGAGTTCATCCAAGAAAGGAGGATATTTTATGCTAAGCTGATCGCGAAGAATCTAGACGTAGGGGGCTACGTCACGGACGACAATCTCCGGCTGGTTGGGATGCTCGCGGCCACCCAGACCATTGTTATCCCGAACCTTCGGGGCATCCCCTGCGAGAAGAACGTCGACGTCTGAGAGAAGTTGACCATGGACCACATTTCCACTGTGGTAAGAGCGGTGCGGGCCGACGCGGCCCAGCGTAAGAAGAACCAGCCCCTGGCGGAATTGGCCACCTCAGAAGAGCTGGAGAAGCTCTTCGAAAATGCCCTACCAAACATCGGGACTCCCGGGGCGAGGTAACTCCCCTTTAATCTTAACTTACGCTCCTTGAGTCGGGGACTTAGCTAGGGATAGGCTAGTGCCCCCGGGCCCCGCGTTTGGGGCCGATGGGGAGATGAGGCCTTCGGTTCCCGTCCCCGTAGGCTCAGAGGTCCTCATGTTCTTATCCGGGTTCCTCCAGTACGGGGGCTTCTTGAACCCGGACGACATAGGGGATCGGGTCCATTCATTTGCTTTAAGGGAATTGAGTCTCGCCCGGGGCCTAGATGAGGGTTCCTCCTGGGTCATTTCTAACTACTTTGTGTGTTTTCATCTGTTTGGTTTACTGTCCTAACTCCTTTTTTTGTACTTTTGCAGAGGGCTCCGACATGTCAAACCCGGCCAGCGAAATGAGGCAACTCATCAAGGACAGGGCGGCCAAGAAGGCGGCCAGGAAGGGAAACAAGGTGACGAGCCCGGAGCCCCGCCTTACCAGGGAACTACCTGGGACGGAGCTCCGTCCAAGTGAAGAAGCTCTGGCCGTGGTCCCCTTCCAGGCCGTGGAGCCTACTACAGACTTTGCTTCTGACCAGCCCCCTGTGATTGATTTGGAGGCGGGCGCGGCTGTCAGCCGGAGCTCCGGGAAGAGGGGCCCGGAAGCTGACGCTGGAGAAGGCAACATCGGGAAGAGGCCCCGGACGTCGCGGGCCGGCTCGACTGAAGAATCACACGGGGAGAGTCGGCTGACCGCGAAGGAAATCCCTGCACTGCCAGTTCTTCCCCTTCGCCCAACTCTTCTCGAGGAGGGGGAGTCAGCCCTGCGGGATGAGCAGTCCCAGCTGATCAACCGGACCTGGGAAAACGGCCGGTGCTGGAGGGACAACACTTACAAGGCCCTGACGATCCGTCGCCAGGTCAAATTCTCAGATCGTCCTGCTGAGTTTAGCGCTCCCCAGCCGATCGTGGACCGGCTAGTCACCGAAGCGGGCTTCCGCCCTAAACTCGGCCAGGACACAGCCCCCCTGGCGGCTGATCTGCTGGACCAGGTTGGGAGCACCATGTCCAACCTTTAGTTGAAGAGGTACGCCACGATAGCCAACCCGGGCATGCTGTTCATCTCCCAGGCTCTCCGCCACCAGGCCACCGCGGTAACTTTTACTTCTCTTATACTCCTTCCCTCTCTTGTTGATGATGGTTTTGTTTTCTAACTTTTCTCTGCTCCAGGTTGATCTGTTGTCCCAACAGAGTGCCGATCTGGTGGCTGAGCTTGCCATAAAGATGGAGACGGCCAAGCTGGAGTTGGAGGCGGCCGTGAATCAGAGGGAGGCCGCCAAGGAGGCCCTTGGCCGGGAGACGGCCCGCCTCCAGGCAGAGGTGGCCCGTGTGAAGGCAGAACGCAAGGAGCTCGGCCGCGCCAAGGCCGGGTTGGAAGAGGAGTTGTCCCGAAAGACAAAGGATGCTGATGAACGGGCGACGCTCTTGGAGACAGCCACGGCGCAATCCGCCCTGGATAAGGAGGAGATCCTGGCCTTCAAAGCCCGAGTCTGCGAACTGGGCGACTCTCTGCTTCAGGAGAAGGCGGCGCATGAAACGACCCGTCACGAAAAGGAGGAGGCCGAGGGCCTACTGGATGTCACCTTTGACGAGGCCATCTACATGGTCTGGTGCAAGGATAAGAGTATGAATCTTCTTGTCTTCCCTGAGCCTGAGTCAAAGCGGGCCGAGTACGAGGCCAAGGAGAGGGAGGATGCGGACCTCCGGGCGGATGCGCTGTAGGCCTGAACCCCGGCCTTGTACTTTTATTAGTGTTTTTGGCTTGTAATTAAATTTAAAACACTGCTACCTTCTTTGGTTTTTAAGAAGGCTTCCTTCCATTGTTCCAAATAGAAATTTCATTTTGTTGCCGCGGCTAACCGATTGCAGGGGTTTAGTCCCGGTTCCAATGGCCTAGACTAGACCCAACGACTTAATTTTCCAAGTCTCTAATCCTGGCACCTAGTCCAGGGCCCTCGGGGCTTGGTTTAACTTGGTGTTTTGTTCTCCTTTTATTAGTTTTAGGCCCTGGCTTTGCCCTGGGGAAAACCGGATGCTTTTATATCCCGGAGGTCAATTGTTCGGATCAGACGAGCCCTGAGCTCCGTCCTCTTTATTTTACTTCCCTGGACATCACTTGTCTAGGGCGGGGCTGGCCTTGGTCCCAGTCCTTCTTCACGTTAGACCCCCGGACGTCGTTCGTCCGGGGTGGGATCGACTTTTTGGGCCAGGTCCTCTGTTCTATACCCCGGGACGTCGTTTGTCCGAGGTGAGACCGGCCTTGGGCTCGGTCCTCTTTTTTATACCCACGGACGTCGTTCATCCGGGACGGGATGGGACCAGTCCTTGGGCATGGTCCTCTATACCCCCGGACGTCGTTCGTCCGGGGTGCAACCAGCCTTGGGCTCGGTCCTCTTTTATATACCCCCGGACGTCGTTCGTCCGGGGTGGGACCGGCCTTGGGCTCGGTCCTCTTTTTTATACCCCCGGACGTCGTTCGTCCGGGGTGGGACCGGCCTTGGGCTCGGTCCTCTTTTTTATACCCCCGGACGTCGCTCATCCGGGGTGGGACCGGCCTTGAGCTCGGTCCTCTTTTCATACCCCCGGACGTCGTTCGTCCGGGGCGGCACTGGCCTTGGGTATGGCCCTCTATACCCCCGGACGTCGTTCGTCTGGGGCGGGACCAGCCTTGGGCGTGGTCCTCTTTTATATATCCCCGGACGTCGTTCATCCGGGGTGGGACCGGCCTTGGGCTCGGTCCTCTTTTTTATACCCCCGGACGTCGTTCATCTGGGGTGGGACCGGCCTTGGGCTCGGTCCTCTTTTTTATACCCCCGGACGTCGTTCGTCCGGGGTGGGACCGGCCTTGGGATCGGTCCTCTTTTTTATACCCCCGGACGTCGTTCGTCCGGGGCAGGACCAGCCTTGGGCATGGCCCTCTATACCCCCGGACGTCATTCGTCTGGGGCGGGACCAGCCTTGGGCGTGGTCCTCTTT
Organism: Humulus lupulus; assembly: GCF_963169125.1. Classification (NCBI taxonomy): domain Eukaryota; kingdom Viridiplantae; phylum Streptophyta; class Magnoliopsida; order Rosales; family Cannabaceae; genus Humulus; species Humulus lupulus. The sequence continues at coordinate 133,547,958 of NC_084794.1, forward strand.
TATATATCCCCAGACGTCGTTCATCCGGGGTGGGACCGGCCTTGGGCTCGGTCCTCTTTTTTATACCCCCGGACGTCGTTCGTCTGGGGTGGGACCGGCCTTGGGCTCGGTCCTCTTTTTTATACCCCCGGACGTCGTTCGTCCGGGGTGGGACCGGCCTTGGGCTCGGTCCTCTTTTTTATACCCCCGGACGTCGTTCGTCCGGGGTGGGACCGGCCTTGGGCTCGGTCCTCTTTTTTATACCCCCGGACGTCGTTCATCCGGGGCAGGACCAGCCTTAGGCATGGCCCTCTATACCCCCGGACATCATTCGTCCGGGGCGGGACCAGCCTTGAGCGTGGTCCTCTTTTATATACCCCCGGACGTCGTTCGTCCGGGGTGGGACCGGCCTTGGGCTCGGTCCTCTTTTTTATACCCCCGGACGTCATTCGTCCTGGGTGGGACCAGCTTGGGCATGGCCCTCTATACCCCCGAACGTCGTTCGTCCGGGGTGGGACCGGCCTTGGGCTCGGTCCTCTTTTTTATACCCCCGGACGTCGTTCGTCTGGGGTGGGACCGGCCTTGGGCTCGGTCCTCTTTTTCATACCCCCAGACGTCGTTCGTCCGGGGCAGGACCAGCCTTGGCCATGGCCCTCTATACCCCCGGACGTCGTTCGTCCGGGGCGGGACCAGCCTTGGGCGTGGTCCTCTTTTATATACCCCTGGACGTCGTTCGTCCGAGGTGGGACCGGCCTTGGGCTCGGTCCTCTTTTTTATACCCCCGGACGTCGTTCGTCTGGGGTGGGACCGGCCTTGGGCTCGGTCCTCTTTTATATACCCTCGGACGTCGTTCGTCTGGGGTGGGACCGGCCTTGGGGTTTGCGTCTCCCAGACTGTGGTCCGAGCCGGGACTAGCCTAAGCTTGCGTCCCGCCAGGTATTTTGTTTATACTTGGGATGATACCCCCTGCCAGTGAGCAGAGACGGGTCTGGGGTCACTTGAGAAAGATTAGCATGGTTGTGACAATAGCCCTTTATGACGTTTTGCACACGTCATTTCCATTGTTCGAAAAACATTCGCCCTGAGGCATTCATTGTTTACAACGAAAATATTAAACTGGGAAAAGCTCTAGGACTATTGATAGTATTTGCGGAGATGCTCCACGTTCCAGGCTCACGGGACTTCTGAGCCATCGAGCCGCTTCAAGCGATACGTTCCGGGGCATACTTCGTGTTGGATCTCATATGGCCCCTCCCAATTAGGGCCCAGAACCTCCACTCCCGGATCTTGGGTAGCAGGGAAGACTCTTCGCAAGACTAGATCGCCGGTTCCAAACTTATGACTCTTGACTCTGGAGTTGAAATGTCGCGCGATCTTGCCTTGGTACATCTTCATTTGCACTTGCGACTCTTCCCGGATCTCTTCGATGAGATCCAGCGATTCCTGGAGTAAGGCGTGGTTCTGGGTGGGATCATATGTGTCGCGTCGGTGGGACGGGACGGTCTTTTCGATTGGGATGACGGCTTCGTATCCATAGACCATAGAGTAGGGGGTATGTCCGGTTGACGTCCTTTCGGTCGTCCGGTAGGCCCATAGTACGCGGGGGAGTTCCTCGGGCCATTTGCTCTTACAGGCCTGGAGCTTTTTCTTCAGTGTCCCCTTTAGGATTTTGTTCATGGCTTCTGCCTGCCCGTTTGCCTGAGGTCTGGAAACCGCGGAGAAGCTCTTCACTATACCGTGCCTTTCGCAAAAATCCGTGAAGTGGGCGCTGTCGAACTGTTCCTGTTGTCGGACATGATTTTGTAGGGGAGGCCATACCGACACACTATGTTGTTGATGATGAAATCTAAGGCCTTTTTGGAAGTGATTGTGTTCATGGGCTCTGCCTCCACCCATTTTGTGTAATAGTCCACAGCCACGATGGCATACTTAACCCCTCCATTCCCGGTCGGGAGGGATCCAACAAGATCAATCCCCCACACTGCGAAGGGCCAAGGGCTATTCATCAAGGTTATCTCTATCGGGGGGGCCCGTGGGACCTTCGCATACCTCTGGCACTATTCGCACTTGCGGACATAGTCTATACAGTCTTTCTTCATGGTTGGCCAGAAGTATCCTTGGCGCAGGATCTTCTTGGACAGACTAGGCCCGGCCGTGTGATCTCCACAAAAACCCTCATGCACCTCATGCATGATGGCACTCAGCTCAGTCCCGGACACGCACCTGAGGTAAGGCATGGATAGCCCTCGGCGGTAGAGTTTTTCGTCCATCATGACGTACCGGTGGGCCTGGTACAGGAGTTTCCTGGCTGCGGTCCGGTCGTTTGGAACTTCCCTGGTGGACAGGTAGCGGATCAGCGGTCCCATCCGGGAAGCGGAGTGGTCGACGGTGTGGACGGCGAGGGCCCTGATGCTCGGGATGGGGAGATGGTTGACGGGAACCAATCCGGCCAGCTCGGCCTCTGCGTCAGTGGCCAGCTTCGCGAGTGTATCCACGAAGACATTTTGCTCCCGGGGGATGTGGCGGATGGAATGCGCTGCAAATGTCTGGAGCATTTCCCTCGTTTGAGTCACGTATGCCACCATTCTCTCTCCCTTGGTCTGATACTCCCTCGAGATTTGTCTAACAACTAGCTGGGAATCGCTGTAAATTTCCAAGTTCGCTGCCCCTACTTCCCGGGCCAAGCGTAGACCGGCTAGGACAGCTTCATGCTCCACCTCGTTGTTCGATGCTGTGAACTGGAAACGGAGGGCATTTTGTAGCTGGTGCCCCTGTGGTGACACCAAGATGATCCCGGCCCCAGCCCCATTCTCGTTCAAGGCTCCGTCCACGAAGATTTTCCACACGGGCGCCATGGGGGCTTTGGGAATATTCTCTTCTGGAGAAATCCCGGAACATTCGACGATGAAATCGGCCAGGGCCTGTCCCTTGATGGACACCCGGGGCATGTAAGATATATCAAACTGGCTTAGCTCCATTGCCCACTTCAGGAGTCTTCCCGCGATTCGGGTTTCTGCAACACCTGTCGCAGGGGATGGTTGGTTAAGACCTTTATGGCATGAGCCTGGAAGTAAGGTCGAAGCTTCCAGGATGCCATCAGCAGGCAGAAAGTCAGCTCTTCGATCAATGGGTATCGAGACTCAGCGTCTAGTAACCACTTGCTCACATAGTACACCGGTAGTTGTGTCCTTTCTTCCTCTCGCACCAACGCGGTGCTGATCGCGTGCTCAGTCACGGCCAGGTATAGATACAGTGGCTCTCCTTCTACCAATTTTGCCAGGATAGGGGCTTTGGCCAAGTGTTCTTTCAGCTTCCGGAAGGCCTCTTCGCACTTGGGCGACCACTCGAAACGCTGGCTTCCCCGAAGGACGTTGAAGAAAGGGACGCACTTGTCCGTGGCTTTAGAAACGAAATGGCTCAGGGCGGCCACTCGCGCCCGTCAGGCTTTGGACGTCCTTGTGCTTCTGGGGAGAGGCCATGTCGATCAGTGCCTTGATCTTATCCGGATTGGCTTCTATTCCCCGGAAGCTCACTATGAAGCCCAGGAACTTCCCGGAAGCCACGCCGAAAGTGTACTTCTTAGGGTTCAGCTTCATCCCGTACTTCCGGATAACTGCGAAAGCCTCCGCCAAGTCGTCCGAATGGTTCCGGGACGTCTTAGACTTGACCAGCATATCATCGATGTATACCTCCATGTTTCGCCCTAGCTGGGCCCGAAACATCCGATTGGTGAGCCTTTGGTAAGTTGCTCTGGCATTCTTGAGTCCGAAAGGCATGACTATGTAGCAATAGATGCCCTTGTCGGTTTGGAAACTAGTATGCTCCTGATCCGCCACGTGCATAGAGATCTGATTGTAGCCGGAGTAAGCATCCATGAAGCTCAAGATCTCGTATCCAGACGTGGCATCCACCATTTGGTCGATTTGGGGGAGCGGGAAACAGTCCTTCAGACATACTTTGTTGAGGTCTGTGAAGTCAATGCATGTTCTCCAGGTCCCATTCGGTTTCGGCACCAAGACGGGATTGGCCAGCCACACGAGGTACACAGCCTCGCGTATGAAGTTGATGGAAGATAGCTTCTCCACCTCCAGCTTAAGGGCCTCGGCCCTCTCCGTCCCCAAAGGCCTGCGCTTCTGGCAGACCGGGGTCGCATTTGGGTCAATACTTAACGCATGGCAAATGATATTTCAGTCAATCCCGGTCATGTCGGAGTGGGACCAGGCTAGAAGGTCCTGGTTTCCCTTGACTTGGGCGATGACGGCGGCCCGAATGTCTGCCGGCAGGCTTTTTCCTACTTGAATGATCCTGATCGGATCGGTTTCACTGATGCACACCTCTTCTATTTCGTCCATTGGCTCCAGGACGCGATCATCCCCTATCCGCGAGTCCAGATCATCCTCTTCCTAGACCACCCTCTCAGCAGGAGGGAGAAAGGCTGGTTCGACGGGCTCCTCTCGGACCATGTATATGGGCCGGGCGGAGACATGGTAGCACTTCCAGGCGCTCTTTTGGTCTCCCCGGATAGTCCCTAACCCTCCGTTGTCGCATGGGAACTTCATGCAAAGATGGCGGATGGAGGTGATGGCCCCGAACTCGACCAGTGCGGGCCGGCCAAAGATGACGTTGTAAGCAGTGGGGCAGTCCACCACGAAAAAGGTGCAGAACTTGAACGAGTGATGCAATTCACCCCCCAGCGTAACCGGCAGCTGGATCTTTCCCATGGGGAGAAGCGCATCTCCGTTGAAGCCGTAAATTTGGGTTGGGCAGGTTGTCAGATCCGCTTCCGTCAGGCCAATGGCAGTGAAGGCGGGTTTGAACAACAAGTTGACGGAGCTTCCATCATCCACCAACACGCGGGACACCAATTTGTTGGCGATTTGAGCATCTATGACCAGCGGGTCATGGTGTGGAAAGTGAACGTTGTGGGCGTCGTCCTCCGTGAAGGTGATGGGGAGGTTTATCAATTTAGGGCGCTGAGCTAGAGCCTGGACAAGGGCACAAACTTCCTGGTCGTGGTCCAGCTCGCTCAGGTAGCGCTTTTGGTCATTCCTTGAAGGCCCTCCCAGGTGAGGTCCGCCCGAGATGATTTCCACATGCCCGTCAACTCGAGGGGGTGCTGCCCCGGAGGGATAGGACATTCCGGGGCCGAGAAATTGCGCGGCGAGGGCCCCCTGAGGGGCCTGCGCTGGAGGTCCCTGTGCATACCCTCCCTGGGGGGGTATGCCCGAGTCGTTCTCGGGGCCGTGGATTGCCCGGGGCTTTCTGACATGCCCGGGACTCCCACGGGCATCCTTACCCACTGGTGGAGGTGCCCCAGCTTGATGAGATTTTAAATCTCATCTTTGAGCTGCCGACACTCATCGGTGGTGTGGCCCACGTCCTTGTGATAGGCGCACCTTTTGCTGGTGTCTCTCGGATTCCTTCCCCCCTTAAACATGGGGCTAGGCTTCCGGTAGTGGACCGCCCTCTCGGTCGCCAGATAGATGTTTTCCCTGGTGTCCACCAAGTTGGTGTATTCTGAATATTGGGGCTCGTAGACCCTCTTCCCCTTTTTGGCCGGCTCAGGCCGGTTCTTGCCTTTTCCTGATCACTTCCCCCGGGAGTGATTCACGCTTGCCTCAGTCACTCCCGTTTGTGACTGCTGGCCCACGACGGGGGCCATGCTGTGTCTTGTCGGCGCGACGCCATAACCGGAGAAGTGGGTTGACTGGGCCAGAGTGTACCCCGAAGTGGCAGGGTCGTATACCGTAGGGGTGTAACTGACTCCGGGCATGACGGCCGATCCCGGGGCAATGGGGGGCGTGGCGTAGGACTGCGCCGGGAACTGTCCCGTATATCCCGGAATCGTCTAAGAGACGGGACGAGGAGCCGGGGGCCACCTGAAGGCCTGGATCTGAGCTTCCTCCTAGTTGATGAATCCTTGGGCCCTCTTGATGAATTTTTCCAAGGTGGCGGCCTTGTTGCGCTGCATGTCATCCCAAAGGGGGGACCCGACCCAGATCCCGGATTCTAGTGACACCAGGCGCTGTCCGTCGTCGACTTTCGTCTTGGAGGCTTCTTCAGTAAAGTGCTGGAAGTAGGCTCTCAATGTCTCCGCGGGGAGTTGCTTAATATTGGCGAGAGCGCTGATTTGCATATCCATCCTCATGGCAGCCACGAACTGCTTTCGAAACGCTGACTGCAGCCCGGACCAGGATTGGATGGACCCCGGTTTAAGCCTCTTCCACCACTCTTCGGCGTGACCGCCCAAAGTGATCGAGAAGCAGAGGCACTTGTCGTCGTCGCTGACATGGGCCACTGTCATGAGTCGGTTGTACTGGGACAGATGGTCCCTGGGGTCGGTATTTCCAGTATAGGCAGTGAGGCTCGGCATCTTGAACCCCTTGGGGAGTACGGCATCCAGGATGTGCCTTGCGCATGGCTCTTTATCCTCTTCGTCGGAGTCAGTGTCTACGCCTTCTTGCTTGCAGACTAGGCGATCAATGACCTTTTTTAATGCGGCCATCTGCTCCATGAGCAGCTTGGCCGTGCCATCCTCCAGGGGGATTCTCTCGTTCCTCCTGTCGTTGATGTTGTTCCTGAGGTCGCCGTCTCGAGGGAGGATTTTTTCCTTGCGGGCCCACTCTTTCCGAGCGTTCAGTCCATCGCGTAAATCTATCCGGGAAGTGTCGTCCCCTGAACCGAGGGCGTCACGTTCCTCGCGGCGAGGCCTTTCTCGACGGTTCTTGTTGACCGAGGCACTTGGGTTCAAAGACCTTTCCCGCCCGTTTGGCCCTGGGGCGTGCCGGGGCTGTGCATTCCGTGGCCGTGTCCCCTGCAGATCGATCGGGTGGCCTCGCCCTGGCACGGGGCGCACCTTCTATTTCCTAGGTAGCGACCGTGAACGTGCTTCGGCTTTCTCGACGGGGGTTGTCTTCTCCCGGGTCTTCCGTCGCTCCCCGTCCGGGCCTCCTGGAGCCGGTTCGGAAAAATGCTCCGGGGGATGGAATGGGCTGGCACCTCTGGGGACCCCAGCTTACTCTCGGGGAGCAGGTTGCTGCGTTTCTGGAAGTGGGCCAGCTGTGGGGTTGGCTGCCGGACCCTGCGCGGCCATGAGCGCCTGCAGGGCTTAGAGAGACTCTTGCATCCGTCGATGCGCCTCCGCCTGCTCAGCGATCCTGGCTTCCTGATCCAGGACTTGCTGCCTTAGTCTGGTCACCTCCAAGTCTTGCTGATCGCTGCGGGGGGTCCTGGGATCCGCAGCTTCATCGTGGTATTCCCCCTCATTTTCCTCTTCGTAATACTCCTCCTCATTTTCCACTTCGTATTCTGTCCCACCCTCGTAGTCCTGTGACTCGTCTTGGTGAGATGTTTGAGGAGGCACGTCCTCGGGCAGGTCCTGAGGAATATGCTGCGAAGGCAGCGAGTCTCCGTTGACCTGCTCTGGATTGGCAGGGTCGAAGGTGGTGTGTCATGTGTTCACCATCGTAGTAAAGGTCTGACGTTAGCACTAGCTTCCTTCAGCTCTCAATGAAAGCACCAAACTGTTAACCGATATTTTCGGCAACTCTATTAATAACTAATATTTACAGATAATTATCATGAAAACAGAAGATTAACACAGGGTTTTTACGTGGTTGGGGCGTTAACTAGCCTTAGTCCACGAGTCTATATTACTAGAGCTTGAAGAACCTTTTACAATGGAGTTTTTCCTCTATATTTTGACAGAGTTCCTGTCTTTTTGGTGAAAGGAGACCCCTTTTACAGTGTTATGTAGCTTATATTTATAGGCTTATGGGAACACCGGGCCTGGGCCAGGTCCGACCCAGGCCCATCGGAGGAATGGATATAGGTGGCCTCTCTAGTGGAGGCCCAATACAAAAGGTACAAAATACATGAATTCCAAGCCAGCTAAGGCCCAACAGGTTGACCTTAGAGCTACGTCTCGCCCGACAAAACGGCGCTTTTGGTCTGATCACTTCGAGTCACGAGGCAGATTCAGGAGACAAGACCAGTCAGAGTACTTGGCTGCGCAGACTTGACACATCGGTGTGCAATCCCGAGGTGACCTTTTCTGCAGGTGAAAAGTGGGGACAACGCCCACGTGGAGCGAGGCGGCGTCAGGGTCCTGGACGCCTGGCCCCTTCAACCGAGGGTGAGGTGATCCGGGTCCGTTTACCTTTGTCTTGCTTCGTTTACCATAGGCCCGGACCATATCAAGGTCCGGGATCGGGACGCGTAGGCCACGGTGGTCCGAACGCTATGTACACCGCCCAGACTATCGTTGCGGAGGATGGTCCCGGAGGGACATTCCAGACCCCTCCAATGGGCCCAGACATGAATCCCCAATCCATACCCTTCCCCTTGGACACTCTCCATACCAAGAGGCCTTGGGCCGGGCCCGCGTGCTTACATGGCCCCTGACAGTGGGCCTGGATGAAGGCCCCAACCCCATGCAGGAAATGGGGATAACAAGGTTAAAAAGTGTGATTGAATAGAAATAAAGGCTCATTTAATAAACATTGAGTACAAAAAGTTGGTCTTTCATTGAAATTCGTAAAATGTTACATCGGGATCCCAAACACTATTTTGAAATACTTTTACAACCCAAAGGTACAGTATAGTCGACCTAAGCGACAAAACCAAACGTTTACCACGTGCTCCTTAAAATAATCCCCAGCCGTGGTGGCTAGGTAGGCGAAACATGTACACATCGTTCCATGCCCTCCAACTCATTATTGATCGACCCAATTTCCTTGCTCTTACCTGCACCACAGAGCACCCGTGAGCCGACTCCCAGCAAGAGAACTTCAAGCACAACATGCAATAATAATATATCCCAACAAAACATAATCAATTAGAGCAACAAACAAATACCAGATCCTACTAGCCTGCACAATGACACAGTATTAGAACAGATCAAAAGTACAATGGCATAACAGCCTAGTAGTACAGCAGTACAATAGTACAATAACACATCATTACCATAACACGGTAGTACAATAATCCAATACAATATGATAGCATGACAACATAATAATACAACAGTACATTAACACATCAGCTCAATACTACAACAGTGGCCTTCGCTGATCGGAATGCATTACCAGGCACTAAGTCTGCAGTCCCAGCCGAACAGGTGTGTACAACACCCTTGAGGGTCTCGCCTTAGCGGCTAGCATTCAACATGCTTAACGCCAATCCCGACCTCTTCCCACTTCCGGCTCTTGCCGCTCCCGACTTTTGCCTCTCCCAGCATTTGCCGCTCCCGGCTTTTGCTGCTCCCATCTTTTGCCGATCAGTCACATCCACATGTTTGGCATAATAGTTATAAGAAACACATACAACACAACACACCAGATAGCTCTACGGGTACAAACAGTTCTCTTACCTGTGTCCCAAGCTATCTGAGCATCGCAATCTCGAGCACAGTCTTCTATCCCGAGCCTCGTTGAAAAGCCTAGTCACAACATATTTAAAACAACCATCCATCAAGTTCTAATCCAATAGATAGCTTCGAGACATAAATCTAGCCTTCGAGACCTTGGATTCTACCAAACTGGGTAGTAGAAACCTACCCGAGTCTTAACATTTGAGTTCCCGAGCTAAAAACCCTTAAACTGCCAAAATTCAGCATCCAGGCCGCGGCCCAGCCCCTCTTAAGGGCCACGACACGCCCCAAGTTAGAGGCAAAATGCCTCTATGTTGAGAGACATAGGCCGCAGTGCTCAAACCTTGTGCTGCGACGCCTGGGCAATTTTTCCGAAGTCCCCTCGCTTATAAACTCAAGCGGGCTGCGGCTAGAGCCTGAAACCCAGAAATTTCCCCTGTTTCCTGAATTTTCCTTGTGCCTAAACTCCATTTTCATACTTTAAACATCCCTTAAACTCATAATTTTACCTGGATTCCTTGTCCACACAACCTAGGCATCACATCCACCTAAGAACAGCTCCCTAATCCTCACTAATACTAAAATTCAAATCAAATCTCACTCCCAAGAAAGCCTCTACTTCCAGCAGAATTCAATAGCAAAAACCAATAAAATAATTTAGATTAACCTTTACCTATGTGGTATCTCTTCCCCTGAATTGTTACCCTTATGTACAACAAGCAAAATCGCTTAATTCTTCAGCTTAAACTCTCAAATTCCTTCAAAATTCTCAACAACAAAGAGAGAGAGAGAGAGAGAACCGACTTTTGAGAGAGAGAGTGAGAGTTAATATTATCCCCTTCTGTTTTTTTCCTTTTAACATCTCAACAGTTCAAGTATTAAAATCATTCCCTAGCCAAATGTCCAAAATAACCCTTAAGCTCATCTAAATTATCAAGTGCAACCAAGGGCAATTTCATCAATTGCCAAATCCCATTAACTCCTCGAGTGTTCCCATAAATCCCCATTGAATCCCGACATGTCCAAACCATTACTAAACTACTACTCGTTACTTGATAATTCCCGAACACATATAACATACCCAAAATACCCCTAGGCTCCTCCCGAGCCGGGTATTTGACCCCATTGTGACTTTCTAGCTAAACTGCTCCCTAGGACCATCTCGGATCATGCATCACAAATATATCACCACTCACACGTGGTACCAAACACAATATACACAAATATTGCATTTATGGCCTCAACGGGCTAAAATTACAAATATCCCCCTAATAACCAAATGGGGCCCCCATGCATATTTAGTTCACCTAAAAATGCATTTCTAATCACATAATCACCAAATTCATATATTATCATAATTTAATCAATTATTGCCATCCGGGCACGCTAATCATGGCCCTAAGCCTTGTTAGCAAATTTGGGACGCTATAGTTGTTTAATTAATAAACAATTAGAAGATTTCTTTAAGCGGACCGACTAATAGAGAGATTAGGCACATATTTAAGACCAAGCAAGGTTTCCAATCTCATACAAACCGCTTAATGGTAACTATAAGGTCCAATATATCTAACAAATATAATTGTCATAATTAATCAGAGTATATTGTATGTTTAACTACAGTATTGGCTAAGCAGAGTAGGACCACACTCGGGAAAAAGATGAAAAATCTCGCAAAGCACTAAGAAGTCCAAGGAAGTCAACCTTTAACTTCTATCGCTACAACATGAAATGACTTGCATAATGTTTGCTAAATTTAAGAATCATGCACAAGTATACACAATGTTGTAGAAATTCTACGAGATCGTTATCCTAGTGGACATTAGTCGTGAACCAGGTTCTAACAAATCTGTGACTAATATTGTGGCCTGAGTCCTATTGTATGAATGCCGACTATGGTGAGGAGTAACGATAAGTAATGGTACCAGCTGGGTTCAGATGGAGGTATGGTAAGCTGTGCATGCAAATCGCTAGTGTTGTTTGGGTACTCAATAACATCTAAACCTCATTAGACTGGTGTATTGTCGTTGAATTTATGTGCAAATATCTCTTGTTGATTGAATTGCTATATTGTCTGATGTTGCTATAGAATTGATTTGGTCCCCCATATTCTTAGATTCCATTAATGAAAGAACGTGTTAGTGTTATTATATTCCTATTAGGACTCGAAGAAATTATGAATCCTAATTCTAGTAGATTGGTAAGTATGGGTCCGTCTTGATGACTCGCCCTTTTGTTATGTCTGATTTCCTATTTGTAAGGTTGATCTTTCTAAGCATTTCTCTTACTTAGTTGTTTCACGTTTTAGGTAAGCTTAAGGGAAAAGCGGACTAGTTAAAGTTGGATTTTGCTTCACTGAGATGTACATGCGGCCCGACTGTGGGATGCTAGTCATTTTAAAAATCTATCGTATTGCCTTTTGGAACTTAACATAGACCATTTGAACGTACACTTTAAGAGTTGTAAATGTTTAAGTATGCCTATACGTATGTTTAAAAAGTTTATTTCCTTAATTTTTATGTATATATATATATATGGATTTTTAAGACATCTTTGAATTTTAAATTCTGGGTAAATTTTGAAAAAATATTTTGGGTCATTAGATACGTATCCACACCCAATCTATTAGTTTGAAAATAACCTTCTTGCGACCTTTGTTTGCTTGTTGGATGTATTGTTTGTTGTGAGTGTGCCTTTTGATATTTTTCTTTGTTTTCTCATGAATCTTCTTGACATGACCAGTTTTCTTTTCGCCTTCTAAGTTCACACGCTCACCAAAAGGTAAAGGAGTTAAATCCAAAGGTGTTAATGGATTAAAACCACAAACAGCTTTAAACAATCTTCCCAAGATTTCAAATTCATTTGAATGATAGAACGCAACAAATTTGATAAAATCGTATTCACGACTTCAGTTTAGGGAAGACAAGTTGTATAAAATAACAACTTTGTTCCCAATTCTCCCCACAATGTTTTCCAAAAATAACTCAAGAATTTTGCATCTGTATCCAAAACAATGCTTTGTGGCATGCCATGCAATCTAACAATCTCCCTAAAGAAAAGATTAGAAATTTGATGCATCATCAGTTTTATGACATGTAATGAAATGTGCCATCTTGGAAAAAATCGATCAACAACTACAAAAAATTGAAAATATCCCCCTCATTTTCCTAGGTAAACCTTAAACAAAATCTATAGACACATCAATATAAGGAAAATTTGGAATACATAGTGGTGTGTAGAACCCAGTTTCTGTCTATACTTAGCTTGCTTGCATGTAATGCATCTCTTACAAATCCTTTCTACATATCTTTTCATATGAGGCCAAAAGAAATGTTCATGCAATATAGTTGATGTTTTTGCTACACCAAAATGACCCACGAGACCACCACCATATGGTTTCCTAACAAGCAATTAACGCAAAGAAGATTGTGGGATGCAAAATTTGGCCTACGAGGAAAATTTGACAATTTAAGACTCTTGAGAGGTACTTTTGTAATTTTATGAAATTACGTGTTATGTCAGTAAATGAATTTGATTGTGTGATATTAATGTCTGAGTATGATAATTTATGTTGGAAAATACCGAGAGTTCTCGGATTATGTATAAAAGTGATGAATTATGGTTTCCTTCAAGTGCTAGGGGCTTCAATCCTTAATCATGATTATTGAAATAAGGGTCATTATATGAAGAAGAGAACTTATGAGGATTAAGTCAATTTTGGATTATGAAAACTAATAGTATAATGGAGAATTACTATTAAGGGTGACGATAGGTTTATTCAAGTGTCTAATAAGGGTATTTTGGCAATTAATCATTTAGGGTTTTATTATATATATTAGAGGATGAGTAAAGGTTTAGGTTTACACTCACAATTTGAATTTGGAGGCTGCTGCATGTGAAAATCAGGAGAGAAATCTCTCTCACTTTTTCTAGACTAAGGTTCAAGATCTAAGGTAGAAGAAGAAGGATTTCATCATATACATATGGACCACTAGGAAATTGTTAGGAGGATCATTAAGGACGTGTTTGGAGAAGATTTTCATGGCTTAGGTTGCTATACATTATCTTGGTAAGAACCTTTTACACTTTGAAAGTTTCCATGATTGTTCTTGAAGCTTTGGGTAATGTTAATGAGGAATTTTGTTAGAAACATGCTAGGGTCGAATTCACTAAGTTAGGAATGCTAGTTATTGTGATTGGAAAGATAGCTTGGGGAAGAAGATGAAGATAGGGTTCTTGAACCCTAACCATGCATGAACATGGAATAATTGTATGAATGTGTATTTTATAATGGTTTGGATGTTAAAATAGGTTAGGAATATTCTATGATCTTTCTAGGATGATTTGGCTCAAATGGAAAAGGAAAACTCAAAGAAGAATCACGATTTGCAATTTTCTGAAACTCTGTCAGGTGTGCCTGCGCCCAAGGGGTGGCGCAACCGCACCACATTCCCAGAAAGATGATTTTCCCTCATTTAGATGGTTTCGATTGGAACTTTAATGTTTTGGTTAAGAGATTTCTATCTGTGGATTTTAGAATTTTCGTAAGGACACTCTAAGGTTTATTGGGTCTTAAGAAGTGTAATATTGGTTCATGACATTTGGTTTAAGGTATGAGTCTCTAAAACATGTATGTTTCTATGTTGTCGAATAGGATTCGGCAAGGCACTTGAATAAAGTCGATTGCGTCGTTGCCGGACTTCAGGTAAGAAGTGTTGGGAAAAGTTCTCTGAATGCATTTGTATTGGACAATGTTTTAATTGAAATAAATAAATGGATTGAATTATTATGTATATATTTTATGTCCTATATTATTCTTGATAATATTATGTAAATATCAGAAAATTTCCAAGTTCGTCTATGTGGTCTCAATCTCATATTGGTATGGGAGGATTGTGATTGAGGTAACGAACTTAAAATAGTTCACAGTAAAATAAAGTTATAAAATCTATAGATTAAATATTGCTAGGATGGTTTACTAGTATTATGAATACATGTGACCTAGATCTAGGTCACTAGTGTAGTAGGACACTTTAGTGGATGTACTTTATATATTGAGAATATATAGAACTAGAACAAATGTGTTAATTAATAATTAATTAAATACAATTTTATAATATTAATTAAGCACATCAATTGATGATCATATACAAGTTGGTCTTAATCATAAGGTTGCTATGAACTCCTATATATGTCATTTGAACCTTTAACTCATGAGTTATGGTTTGTCAAAATGATCAGGCTAAGAACTATTGTTTTGGGGATTTGATGATATATATGGTTGGGAACATAGTAAACATATATGGAATTTATACCTTCTTATAGATTCAATAATGGTTTCCTATTGGGCTGACTTTTGGAACTCAAAAGTTATTGAATTCAATTAATAAACATGTTGTGAATTAACTTTCACTAGTAAAGTCAATGGTACTCTAGGAATTAAGAAATAATTTAAAGGTTAAAATGGTAGTTTTATTCCCGCTTAATTATGAACCATTAATAGAGGATTATTTGTATGTAACGATTATATCAATGGACACTTTATGATTAGATGTATAATTGCAAAAGTGCAATCTCATATTTTTAGTGAAATAATCATGACATTAATAAATTATGATTATTGGATTAAAGAGATTTGGTCAATGTCCTAAATTTATTGGAGCATGGAACTATAGGTTTCATAGGTCCCCAAGGCGACTCTATCAACACTATTCAATGGAAGAGTTGATAAAAAGATGAAAATGAAAAAGGGTATTTGAGAGAAAATTTGCTCTTCGGGACAAATATATAATTATATAATAATTGAGGATGAATAATTAATTAATGTAATTTCAAATAATTAAGTGAAATTATTTAAATTAATTTTTGAAATTAATTCATTAATTTATACACTAAATTTCGAAATATATAAATTAAAAAAAAGAATTTTTTTTAAATCAATTATTTTATTTAGTGGGAGTAAATAAATATGGTAGAACAAAATAGTTTTGAATAATTATATTTATTTAATAAATAATAATGTGATAAAAATGAATTCAAATCTGAATTTTTGGTTGTCATCATCTTTTCCTTAAAAAGATGATATCTTAGTTATTTGAATTTAATTTATTTAATTAAATAAAAGTTGAAAAATTAAATTCCCCAAATTAGGGCAGTGCTACATGCAGGGAGCAATCCCAAGATTGCACCATTCGTGTATCACTATTGACTTAGTTAGTTGTTGGATTTTTCATTTGATTTTTAAATAAATTAATAAATCAATTATATAAGGAAAAGTTTGACTTTTTCTTAATTGGTTTTCACCATCATCATCATCATCATTATTATTATTATTATTTTTATTATTATTATTATTATGTGATAATAATATACAACTATTCTATATAAGAATAGTAGTCTGTTTGTGAAAGATAGTTAATGAAATTCTCAATTCATTTTTCTGCTCACACTCTCAAATCAAAAGAAAGAAAAACAAAATTTTATCTCTAACCTAAAATCCAAGATCAATCCTTGTACTCTATGTGCCTACACATCTTGAGGTGTAGAGAACGTCTCGGAACATCATGGTTTGAGTATTCAAAGCATGGGTAGGAAGATCGTTGATTTTTCGAAAAGACTCAAGGACACTTAATAGGCTACAAGAGGTAGGTCCTTTAATCTTGGTTTTATACATATATATATGTTGATAAACATATTGCACATTAATGGATTCGAATATAAAATAATTTATATGAAAAGTTTTGTTATATACCTGTGTCACCATTCCGTAATTTCCGATGCACTCTAGGAACCGTTCCTTACAATTGGTACCAGAGCGGTCATTAATATCTGCATATGTTAATTACTGTGTGAGCATAATATGTATTCTTATGATATTGTCATATATGTGAATGGATGGATGTATGTATGTTTAATGTTTTAGAATCTTAAGTGTTGGTTTTCATGGTGATTTTGGGTTTAGGAATTGTTCCTAAATTTTCTAGATCTGGAAAATGTAAGACATTTTGGGGCATATAAATTTTGTAATTTATTTTATTTTTAAATTTATGGAAAAATTATGTATTGGCCCGAGCTGCTGCCCCGACCACGCCTAGGTGCTGCGGTGCGCCCCTGCGCCTGAGTCCGCGCGTGCCCCTGCGCCCCAATCCGTATGCCCCGTACTCCTACCACTGTGCACCATCGCCCTGTGTGGTGCAGCCACCGCCCACAGCTTGTGAGCCTACCCCTAGGGCCGACCGAGCAGCAATGTTGTTATCGATTAGGATTTTTATTTCAAATTTAAATCCCCAATTAAAATTGTTTTATTTTGAATCAATTTTTTAAAAGTCCAACTTCTAATTGGGACTAAATAACTAATTGGGTATTAAAACCAAAGTTTAATTTTTCATAAAATTGTTTAAGATAATTAAAAGTTATTTTGTATTCAAAATTAAAATGGATAAATGAAATGGGTAAAACTACTTGTGTAGGCCCAAAGAGACAAGGATGGAGATTCTTACTTTAGGCTTTAGATGGTTATTGCATTTTTGTGTATATTTTGCTAGTGTTGTAATTTTTTCTAGAAATACCCAAAATACCCAACCCACATTTATTTATTTAAATGTTGGAATGTGGTTAAGTTGTTTAATGCTTTATCATGCATTATTTTTTTACTTGTCTTACATATTACCCATACAGTACTTTATAAGTATGCATTACATTCATGTAGAAACATGCTTAGGATCGTCCTATTTTTATTATATGATTTTACTTGAAAACTCACATAATAAATATATTCTTAATTAGTTAAGATGGTAACTTTATTTTAAAGTTGTTTAATTTCTTATTTAATAAAATTACTTTATTAAATGAAAATAATATTTTATTAATTATAGCAAAATCAAATTTTTTCAAGGGCACTGCTTATTTTATTTTACTTAATTGGATTAGTAATTATAATAATATAATTTTTTGTATATTTATTTGGGTTATTTTTACAACTCAATTAAAAAAAATCTTAATGATTTGTGAAAAACACATTTTAAAAAATAGTGAGTGAGAGAGAGAATTATGACAATAAGTCCCATGATCTCCATTATTGGTTGAACACCGAGAGATATAGAAAGGACCTCGAGGCGCCTCTGCTTGCGTCCCCTTAAGGAAGTCTTCTGACTATGTTTATTTTATCTCAGGGTTGACTTCTCTTATGAGAATAAGATTGATGATGTATTTCAAGTTTGACTGACCCTAAGGCACACTCTTGAGTTAAGTCTTTGATCGAAAATAATGGGTTACAGTCCGAAGGTGTATCTAGGCTTTCGAGTGCGACTAGTACACCTTGGCCAAACTAACGTTAGTTCATAAGTCAAAAGAGAAAATTGTTTTAAGATTTCACTTATGGATTTATAAAGTTTTCTCAAGGTTAATTTGTAATTAGTCTGACCTACCCTAAGGCTGGTCCATTAATTTTCAAATTTATTTATCGTTGATTAGTATTTAATTTTTTATTTGTTATTTTATATGTTGCATTCATGCATCACGTTTACTATTCCAAAATAATTTATGATATTTATTATATACATTAATTCATTCTGTTTTATTTATTTATTTATTTTTAGCAATATGTCTAGCTCAAACCTTGTAACTACTTTACTAGCCAATGAAAAATTAACTTAAGATAATTACATGAAATGGAAATCAAACATGAACATTGTATTGATATGTGAGAACCATATGTTTGTCCTTAATGAGGAATGTCCTAAAGTTCCTAATGCAACTGCTGCCAAAACAGCCAAAGAAAAATATGATGCCTGGCTTTATCTAACAATAAGGCCAAGTGATTTATGCTTGCAAGTATGAGTGATGTACTCAGAAAGAAGTTTGAAAATGTTGAAACTGCATATTGGATCTGGGAATCTTTACAAGCAATGTTTGGGCAGAAATCTGATAAGAGCAAACATGATGCTATTAGAATCTTCGTGAATATGAAATGAACAAAAATATTTCTTTCAGAGAACATGTGCTAGACATGATCAACATATTACACGATTAAGAAATTCATGGTGCAACCATTGATGAGAGAACCCAAGTAGGTGTAATACTTCAATCTCTCACCCCAGTATTTGAACCATTAACTACCAACAATGTTATGAACAAGTTGGAGTACAACATGACACAACTGCTGAATAAGTTGCAGACTTTTGAATCTTTAAACAAAAGTTCCATAAAGGCTGGAAAGGCAAGTGTTGCTTAGGCCAAAACTACCTCTTAAAGTGGTAAGCCGAAGAAGAGGAAAAGTGGCAATGGAAAGGACAAGGATAAGGACAAACAAACTAATAAACCCAACAAGTCTTCAAACAAGAAGAACAAGGCTGCTAAGGACTCCAAAAAGAAAGCGCCGAATGGAACATGCTTTCATTGTGGAGTGAATGGTCACCTGAAAAAGAATTTTCCCAAATACCTTGCTGACCTAAAAGTGAAAAAGAAGGGTAAATATGATTTGCTTGTTTTAGAAGCTGGTTTAGTGGAAGATGATTCATTATCTTGGATAGTTGATTCTGGAGCCACTATTCATGTTTGTTTTTCTTTGCAGATTCTTAGTTCTACTAGGGAGATAGCTCATGGAGAGGTGACCATGAGAGTTGGGAGTGGTTAGATGATCTCGGTAGTAGCGGTTGGGAAAACTCGCCTTGATTTTGATAATAATAAATTTCTTGTTTTGGATAATGTTTATTATATTCCTTGTTTTTCTAGAAATTTTATTTTAGTTTCTTTGTTATATGAACAAGGTTTAAATGTTTCTTTTTTATAATAATTCGATTGTTATTTCGAAATATGTTTTTGATATATGTTATGCAAAGACTGATGAAGGGATTTACAATCTCAAGTCCAAATATGAGCAATTTTATAATTCTAAGTTATTTAAAGCTACACATCCTAGATCAATTAAAAGACAAAAGACTAATTCCGATAGTTATACATATCTGTGGCACTTGAGATTGGCCATATTTTTCTAGATAGAATTAACAGACTAGTAAAAGAAGGTCCTTTACAAGAACTATCAATTGGTTCTCTCCCTATCTATGAATCCTGCCGAAAAGGCAAGATGACCAAAGACCTTTCTCAGCTAAAGGTTCAAGGGCTACATAATCACTATGCGCCTTGCAAATATTCTACTCCAAGTGGACATAGAGGAGGCATTTCACAAGGATTTGAAGCTTGAACACCCAATTCTGGAGGAATTATTTGTAACTACTGTAAAAGGCTAGGGCCCACTAAGTTTAAGTGTAGAAAACTACAGTTTAAAAATCAGCAAAAACACTTTGCTAATGTTGCGAGTACTAATGATGCCTCTGATAAATCAGTCCTTATTTCCAATGAATTTTCCATGTTCTCACGATACAAAGAATCACTCAAGTCATCATCTCCTTCCATCATTGCTATTGCTGATTTAGGTAAATCTAATGTGTGTCTTTTTTCCTCATCCTCCAAACGGGTAATTCCAGTCTCTTTTTTACTTTTTGTTCTCACACTTCAACTTCTACTGTTACTTTAGCCGATGGGTCACCATATTGTGTTCATGGATCTAGTATTATTACTCCTACACCTCTGCTTACTTTGTCATCTGTCTTCCATTTACCTAGTCTATCTTTCAATTTTCTCTTTGTTAGTCAACTCACTCGTAATCTTAATTGTTCCATCTCATTCTTTCCCGATCATTGTTTATTTCAGGGTCTTATGATACATGATATGAGTTTGGAGGTCTCTATGTTCTTGACATGGTGCCACCAAATTTTATTGCTTGTTCGAATATCACTTCCACTTTTGAGGCTCATTATCGGTTGGACCATTGATCTCTTCCTTTGCACAAGAAACTTTGTCCACAATACAATAATGTGTCTTCATTAGATTGTGAGTCATGTCAATTTTCCAAATACCATCGTCTTAGTTGGAGTCCTCGAGTCAATAAATGTACAAGGGTTGTTTTTGAATTAGTTCATTTTGATGTTTGGGGCCCTTCTTCTATTTTTTCTAAACGGTGATTAAGATATTTTGTAATTTTTATGGATGATTGTTCTCGTGTAACTTGGTTATAATTAATTAAAAATCGTTTTCAGTTGTTTTCTATATTTTGTATATTTTGTGCTGAGATTAAGAATCAATTAAATATTTATATTCGTACTTTGCAAAGTGATAATGCCAAAGAATATACATATGCTTTATTTAACTATTATAAGGTTTCTAATGACATACTTCAAGAAACTTCTTCCGTTGATACTGCATCCCAAAATGGTCTAGCAGAACGTAAAAACAGACATTTTCTTGAAATTGCACAAGCCCTATTATTTTAAATGCATGTTCCTAAACATTTTTGGGCCGAAGCGATTTCTACAACATGTTTTCTTATCAATCACATGCTATCTTCTGTTTATCATGGTGAGATCCCTTTTAAAATCATTTTTCCTGGTAAGTCATTATTTCATGTTGTTCCTAGGATATTTGGTAGCACTTGTTTTTCTCAAGATGTTTGTCCACATGTCACCAAATTAGATCCCAAGTCATTGAAGTGTATATTGCTTGGTTATTCTCGTGTTCAAAAAGGGTATAGGTGTTATTATCCCATTCTTAACAAAAATCTTGTCTCGATTGATGTTGCCTTCATGGAAAACAAAACTTACTTTTCGTCTTCATCTATTCTAACTTGTCAGGGGGATGATGATTTGTTTGTATATTCTATCACATCTCTAAAATACCCAAAAACACAAAGATGCCAAGATTTACCATTTGAGCATTGAAATTTAAAAACTTACCCAAAATCTGAGAATTAACTTCAAATTCATGATAACCTAAAATAACAGAAGCTATAAAAAAATTTCTAAGCCTATCCCCAAACTAAATCTCCCCATAAACACAACTCAACAACCTCAAAACTCATAAATTAGCTAAGAACCCCAAATTGCGTCAAAAACATGATGAACACCTTGAACAAAAAACTAGGAATCATTACCTTTGGGAAATTTTGAATCCTTGTGTTAATGTTGATCTTGATAGCTTTAAGCTCCTCCCTCATGCTAAATTCTCCCAAATTTTCCTTAAAAAAATCAAATCTTAGTGTGATGTTGATGTCCTTGAAAAGCTTTGATGACACCAAGTGAGAGCTAAGGTGAAATTCTTTGAACGTGAGTCACTGCTGAGTTCCCAAACTTATCCATAAGTTAATTATCACATGGATCAAATGACCATTCTACCCCCTAACTCAACTAATCCTCCAGAAGCATTTTGATCATTTATCCTAATTTCCCACTAAACCTCAAATTACACATCTAATCTCAAAATTATCCAACCAATCATCAAATACAATTCATTTCCCATCAAACACTTTCATTTATCAATAAATCCCATAGTGTATAAATTACCAAAATACCCATTCGCTCACCCCAAGCCGTGTATTAATCCTCATTGTGACATTTCTGCTAAATTGGTCGAAATGATCGACTCCTGCCGAATATCATGAATATATCCACATAAGAATGTGGTCTCAAGCACATAGCATATAAAACTGCAATTATACCCTCAACGGATTAAAATTACGAAACTGCCCTTTTTCTACAAAAGTGGGTCTTTAAGCACATTTAATAAACATAAACATGCATAAATAGTCACATTATAATATAATTCATGTAATTCACATAATTTCATATATATATATATTCAATTAAAATCACATAATTTTTAATTATGACCTCGGCACACTAATTAACCTACTAATCCTTATTAGGAGTTTTGGGACGCTACACAAGCGCTATGACATCTTAATAAGGAAATTAACTATTCCATTCGAGGAAAGAATGGTACAAATATCATGAAAGAATAAAACATTATATACAATGGAGATGATTACATGCAGATGCAGTGGACTAGATAGAGATGCCGACAGAGTGACACACGAGGGGAGTCAACTACCTAAAGCATGGCGCGACCAATCGACAACCATGAAATTATTAAATGGCTGCACAATGGATGCACCACATTTGCAACTAACATGGTGGACAAAGCATAATATCCTTATCATAACACATGAGCATCAAGGTGGGGTGCATCTTTAATAGGTTCTTCAGTGAAGTTTTAGGAGCTACATTCATGGGGGAGGAATTGAGTTGATTATCAAGAGCAAATTAGAAACAGGAGCGAGATAAAGACTATCTTATCTGATGGTTCAATTATGACAAGAGGAGCAAAAAAATGGCACAATTGCAAGAGCGATGGACAGTGGCATTAGGCGACCATGCAAATTTTATTGGAATGAAGTGGTTACAATTAGAATGAGGAAGCAAGGGGCATGTGAATAGGCTATAAGAAGCTGAATAGGTTACTGTTGAGAAGAAATTATTATTTCTCAAATGTCGATGAACAGTTTTTCTAAATGTCAAAAGGAACGACGATGTATCTTAGAGATTTATTTGGGCTGAGATATTATTAACCTACGATGTCAAAGATATTACAATCCGAGGAAGGTTTTTCATCTATAATTGTACAGTATGGCTTCTAGGTCAAAATATTTGGACAAAAACGTTGCTAATTATCAAGGATTTGATGAACAAGGTTTCAAGGCATGCTTGATCAAGTTCATCATAGTATTATTTGTTGATATCTTGGATTCTTTTAAAGACAGAAACCAAGCATGAAGAACATTTGTGGAAAATTTGACAAGTTGTTGCAACCCATGAAAGTTCCAAAGGGTGGGATATGACGAAATAAATATGGGAATTATGACGAGATTTTTTTTATTTACAATGCCAAAGTAGCAGGATACTTGGGGATGATGATGAAAGACATACAAAGATAACACATCTTATAAGTATGCAAAAGGTTTACACTTAGGATTAACTAATACGGTGTTATATTATAATAAAATGGTGAGGTTTCATGGACCCTTAATTAAGGTAGAATTTGTTATTCACGAATGACATTAAGATCTGCAAAGGTTTGCATAAGGTAATGACATAGCAGAGATGTAGTTCATTTCTTCATTCAAGGTGCAAAATAGTGTATTGGATTCTAGTGAACCTCGAAGCAGCTGTCTATTATCAAATGAGTTTTCATACTACTATAGCTAACAAAGGGTAATAGGTATTATACCATATGAGGAGAAGTATGACCACTAAAAGGCAAGCCACAAGGTGAAGGGATGGATGGTGATTTTCAGGTCGAGAAAGAATGATGAGTAGATTCAAGGCAACAGAACATGAAGTTTGAGGTTGGGATCACTTATCTATGAGTGTGTCTCTGAGGAGAGGTGTTATGGAATTGGGCAAGAGACACAAGTCAAGATGAGGCACCTTAGGCCTCGAGGTTCTCCAAACAGCCACTTGGCTTCTAGATATAGTAATCACTCAAGATGTGATTCATGGTAAGATATGCACTAGGTATGTTGGATATGCTAAGTTGATAAGTAATGAGGTTTTAAAGGATATGTAGTGAAAGGACGATAAACACTACTGACGAGATATTGTTTCATATGTTCTATACTTTGCAGTGATATTGTTGCTAGCTCTATAGTCGACACACATCCTCCACTTCTCATCCTTCTTTGAAACCAAAATCACTGGAATGACACATTGGCCCATGCTTTCCCTTACATATCTTTTTTTCCATCAGTTCATTAACTTGTCCTTGAAGTTATTTTGTTTCTTAAACATTGCTCCTATAAGCTGGTCGATTTGGAATTGCGGCACCAATTATAGAGTCAATTTGATGTTCAGTTCCTCAAAGAATTGAAGGTAGACCAGATGGTACCTAATCCGGAAATACCTCCTCAAAATTTTGCAAAAGAGAAACAATGCTACTCAGCCAAGATCTGATACTATCATTAGTATTCAAAAGAGCATCCTTGTACAAAAGTATTACAAGGGGTTGTTGTGAACTCAAAGCACTTTTGATCTCACTTTTTCTTGCAATGAAACTGAATTTTTTTTACTCTTGTACTAACCAATACATTTTTTTTCTCTCTCTCTCTCTGTTTTAGATTCTTTTCTCTCATTTTTTGTTTTTCTCTCTTTTTCATTTTCTATTTCTCTTTTCTTTTCCTTTTCTTTTTTTCACTCAACTTTTGTAATTTAATTGATCTTTAAGAATCTGTTTTGGGTTAATGGCACAAGCATTATTGGCTAGTTTTTAATTGTAAAAGAGTACCTATTTGTGAAGCCATCGTGGTTAACTCTTCTATCAAACTGCCATGGTCTCCCAAATAGGATGCACATGCTTGCATCAGAACTGCATCACAAAGCACCAAGTCCTCATACTTACCAATAAAAAATGCCACCAACATGTGCTTATTCACCTTGATTTCTCCACTTTTATTTAACCACTGAAGTCGATATTGGTGTGGAAGTTTCCTGATGGCTAGTGACAATTTCTCAATCAAATCAGTTCTCACCAGGTTGGCACAACTTCCTCCATCAATTATTAAATTGCAAACTTGTAACGCCTTGATTTTTGGGCACCATTTAGACAAACGGGTCGGGACCTTGTTCCCTTTTATGAATAGGATTATACTATTTTGGGAAACCAATTTCAACAATGAGAATGTTTGCCAAAAATATGAATAGAGTGGTCGTGAGTGAATCGAGACGCTTGATTTCAGACCAAACTCAAAAACCTTGATTAAGGGAAAAATGTCGGATAATAAAATTAAAGGAAAAAAATTATGGCAAAAATATTTTGGGCATAATATTATTAACAAAATATTGAGTGATTAGTTTGAATAAATTATTGGAAAAAAGAATATTTAGTGCATTTAAATGAGAACATGCTTAAATAAGCCTAAGTGTGGAAATTTAATTTTTTTCACCAAAAAATTATAGGTTATTAATAGAATTGGGTGTCATCATTTATTATTTACCTTAGGCTAAGTTGAATTAAACTATTTTGAGGTGATAATTTTATGGTGGGTAAATACCATTAGTGGTAAATAATAAGCTTATATTAAAGAAAGAATTACAAAACAAAAAAAAAAAGGAAAATTGCCTCACTTTTCTCTTTTCCCTCACCCAGTCGTCCACCTCTCTATCTCGCATTCTCTCATTTGTTTCAAAAATACTCAGCTCATTTTCTCTCTAAGAAAAACCAAAAAGAAGACAAAACCAAAAAGAGAAGTGTTAAAGCATTTGAAACATGTTTCCTCTCCTCCTTCTTCTTTCTTCTCTTGGTTGAGCCCTAGGCTACTCCACATCCATTTTGTTTCTGAGTTTTACTCATTTAAAAGCCAAGTTTAGAAGTTTATAGAGTTGCATGCAAGTGGATTCAAAGGGGTCATAGTGCATGCATGTGTTCTAGTAAACTCAAAGAAGTAAGTTATGCTTGAACGTGTGTTTTTCTTGGCTTCCTTTCCATCATTTATTGAGTTTATGAGAAATCTAATGTCTACAATGTTTGGGGGAGTGGTTTGAAGGAAATTGTGAAGTTTATAGGAGGTTCAACAAGCTAGGGAAAACCAAATACTAAACCTAGAACACCAAAGGTAAAAAACTTGTGATTTTTATGCTTAGTGGAATGTATAGGGAGTAATCTAAGTACCATGTACATTTTTAGGATTTAATTTCTATATTATAATAAAATAATGTAGATTAATATGTTCGATAATGCATGCATGTTGGTTGTGATGATTTTAGTTGAGTAATCCAAAGTTCCTCTAGGGTTTGAATAGAAAGCTTGCTGCCAATGTTTTAGTCTTGACTTCTAAAGGGTCAAGCAAGCCTTCAATGTGCCATTTCTGGAATTTGATAATACCATTGTATTTTTTAGGAAGAGTATATGATTTTAGACTCTTCAAACGATCAAAAAGGTGTTGTATTTATAAAGTTATAGTCATTTTAAAAATGTGGTACAATCTAGAAATTTTTGTATGCTCAATTTTAGGTGTGATTTTTGAACAATAAGTTCACTAAGCAAAACACCTCATTTTTACCTAAAATTTTGCAAGAACGTTCATGATATATTGAAGAATATATCTGAAAATTTTCATCAAAAAAAATAAGGGGTTAGAAAATTATAACACGTCAAATTGGGTAAGAAAATTCGGAGTTTAAAATTTTGTTAGTTTGACCTCTGAGTTTTAGAGAAATGTTTCACCAAGCGAAAATGATATTTTTGACCTGTAAATTTGGGAGAATATATTGATATATCATAGTGGTAATCTATAAACTTTGGTAAATATTTGACAGTAAATTTTAAAATATGAGATACCAAAATTTAGGATTTAGACTAAAAAAAATATGTTTTACACTTGGTAAAAATAAGAATTTTGACACTTAAGTAATAAAATTTGTTTATGATTTTTCTTAAAACTTTTAATGACTCAAAACTTACCACATTAGATATGGTTAGGATTAGTTTGGAAATTTAAATAAATTATTTTTCTTAGCTAATTAATTTATTTTTATTAAAAACTAAATGAGGTCCAAAGCCCTAAAACTTAAAAGAAATGATTGAAACAAATTTTATCTCTTTTCTAAACTTAATTTTTGGACTACTTGAATCAATTCACTTATAATAATCATAATTTTAAATTATTTTTCCTAATTAAGTAAAATTTACTCATTTTCTAAAAAGGGCTAAAAGTTAAGTAAAAGTTAGAATTATGGACTTAATAAAAATTTATTTTTCTATAAAGGATTTTTGTAATTAATTAGTTTATCAAATTTAATTACACGACTAAAGTTTTGATAAAGTTTACTGACCGGTAAGTATTAGAATTCGACTCATACTGAATCTTAGCGGACAATTGGAAAGTAATATACATGAGCCTAGATATTGAGACCACATGATTGGTTATAACAACCCAAAAATACTAACACTTATTTTGCGAAAATTAAAAGATTTCATAAATCCATCCAAAAGAATGTTTAAACATAATGTGAGCATACACTAAAATTTTTTACATTTTTAAACTTTCAAAAGTGCACACTCCTGAGAGGTTGGGCCACATGTACATCTTCGCAAGCAGACATCGGCGCTCACTTTCCCAGCTTCCCTTTGCCCTAACCTACAACACAAACAACTAGGTAAGCAATAACGCTTAGTAAATTCAACCTGACAACACAAAGTAGAATAAACACAGTAGGATCGATGACCAAGTCATTGTCCGCATAACAGATATCAGAATAAACACAAATGGGATCAATGACCAAGGCGTTGTCCGCATAACAAAGATCTTACCACACTTAGGGTTCCAAATAAATCCGGGCTCTAATCAAACAATGCAAGAATGCCTAACCATCCTAGCGGTATCACAATACCATAAGCATAAACAACGAAACATCAACCAAGCTGAAATCCAGACCAGAGCAAAAAGACAATAACAAAAATAATAATATAGACCATATAAGCTAACTCGGGAGTTGCCAAATGTATACCCTAGTATATCCTTTAAACCAGAGTAGAGACCCTAGTCTCTGCACTGATACCCAAAACATAAATCCCTCTCGAGGGTAACCAACGGTTACCTAGGGCATTCATATTAACACATGGAGTAGGTGAATACATACCGGCTCATCGAGACTCCTAGGTTTACCTGGTATACTTATTTCCTAGCCAAATGTCACGGTAGCTAGCCGAACCAATAATTAATAGCGTCACGGATTTGAACTGGATTGAACAACATATCACAATGGAGCAAAAGCACCCTTAGGATTATTCAGACCCCTAAGTTTACCTAGTATACTTATCTCCTTGGAAAATATCACGGTCCCAAAACAGACAAAAACATATTATAATAGAGCATAAGCATGCCTACGATTGTTCAAACTCTGAAGTATACCAGGTATACTTATCTCAAAGGTCACGGGAGTGACCCGAAACAAAAATAAATAACATCTCATGTGGAGCGTAAGCACCCCTAGTCATTGTCTCTAGATGGGTCATCTCTTACAAGCGTATAAGCCCACTTCCAACAAGCAATACATTAGTTAATTCATGTTGTAAACATGTAAATCATAGACTAGCTTACTGGTTGTCCTTGTTGCGTGCGGTCAATCTTCCCACAGATCGTCCCTTCTCTTTAGCCAATATTGTAACTAGCATACAATATACTCGGATTAATTATGACATTTATAGTAGATTGATCTACCTTGGGATTTAAGGTCATAAATCAAATACCCCCTAAGGGTATTATCGTCCTCACACTTTTTAAGCCATAAAATGGTACTTAAGTTTCTCGGAAAAATTCCCATCACGGGTCTTAATTATTTAAAAGATGGCTTTTATACAAATTTCCCACTCTTTTCCCTTATTGGACCTAGTTAGAAAATATAACTTGGAAGCACTTTAGCTTTACCAATTTTACCATTTATTTGATAAATTATTAAGAACCTATACTTTTTAGTAAAACATTAACTTGCAAACTTTTGATAAACTAAGTTAATTTTATTTGATTAAGAAATAATTGTAAAGATGGTGATAAATTTTTTTTTAAGAAAAAATAGGAGAAAGTTGATTTTATTTTATAAGGTAATTTATTCCATTTTCTTAAAAATTTGGGCATTGGACCCTTTTTATTTTCTTTACACAAAATTCGCTAATTTATAAAATTATAAATTTCTAGTGTCCAAATTAACCTTAATAATTATTTAGTAGGATAAACTTAAATCCAATTATTATTAAGACTAAAGTAGATTGAAAATCTAATCTTTTTGAAAAACTCTCATTTTTCTACTAAGTATGAAAATTGTCTATTATAGTTTCTAAGTTTCTAACTTTAGAAAAGTATATTTTGAAAACCCTTACTCTAAAAATTCCCAAACCTTGTAGAATCAAACTTGGCTACTCCAGGAAGTCATTTCTCAAATTTTGTACAAAAACAATCATTTTTACTAAATGAAAACTATTTTCAAAGTTAGTCTCTTAAAACTGCCTAGGGAATTTTTTAACCTTTTTCTTAATCATTGAGAGACCATAAAATACAATTGCTTCATCATTTAGGTATGAAATTTCTTAAGTCAATATTTGGGTATGTAAAAAAATTTCACACGAAAAATTAGGTCATTTTGATAATTGTTACTAAGTGAAAAGTATTCACAAACATGGCTGTCTAGAGAGCTATTTTAAAAATCCAGTATTTTTACTCAACTTTGAAAAATTATATCTCCTAGCCCTTTTAATATTTTTCTTTGAACCTGTACCAGTTTTATTACCAATATCTTAAGAGTATTCAGTCAATATATCAGCCAAAAATACTTTAATTTTCTTATGGAACGCACTGTCCAAAGTCGGTTGTTTGTACTGTTTCTAAAAATCATTTTTCAGATTGCACAACAATTTGTAAAAATTATAACTTGGTCATTTCAAAACCTTTATGAACGTTTCTACACACTATAAACATATATTCTTCCTAAATTATACATTGGAACCAAGAAAATCTAGAAATAATTTTGAATAATTTTCTCTTTACCCTTTGGAATTCAAGACTTAACATTTTTCACATAAAAGCACACAAAAACTATGCAATGTTGGATTCCACTTCTAAACATTCAAGCCAACACCCATGGATGCAAGATCAGCCAAAAATTATACAATATTACAGTCCCAATAATATATTTAAACACATAAAAATAAACATACAAGGCAGATTATACAAAATTTGAGCATAAATACATTTAGTATGACCATATACCTCTTGTAGACTCTTGGAAGGGTTTTGGAAGTCTCTTACACTTCTATTCCTTGAACAAGCCTCCAACCTTCATATTACACTCTCCAAAGACCCAATAATAATATTATTGCACACACTAGCAAGTGGGAAAGAAAAACTAAAGAAAGAACTAACAAAACTAACACCAAAACTTAAGACTTTACCTTTTGTACTTATTTTTCTTTTGTAGTTCCTTCTAGCTCTTAGAAACTTAAAAAGGGAAGTAGGATAATGTTTAGAAATGAGTAGAGATGAGAGATTGAGAAAGATGGGTGAGAAATTTGTGACAAAAATCAGAGAACACCCATGGAGGGTCTCGATCAAGCTAGAGAGAAATTGAATTTTTGGTAGAGAAAGTTATGTGAAAAATGAAGAATTTTTAACTTATTTGCAATTTATATCAACTATAAAAGGTGTAAAAATACCATAATACCCTCCCTAGATGCCGCCCCTTAGCCCTTAATTAATCCCCAAATTTTTCTTAATTATCCCTAATTAACTTACTAATATCCCACTTAATCATATACTTCAAGTGGTAATTTTTCTCTTAATTAACAAAATTGAATTCTTAACATAGAGTAATTAAATTAAATGTGTCTTGACATTTAATTTAAGTGGTCACACTCCTATATTTATAAATCATGAAATTTAATTAACCAAAATTCTATTTTTTGCTAAATAATCATTTTTTCACAGAAATGCATTTTTAGAGATTTCTCTCACAAAAATAAAAAATTCTACATGTTAATATAAAATAATTCAATGATTTTATGCCCATAAATATTTTTCTATAATTATACTTCTCCAGTAATATTTTATCTGCCCGATCAGGGTTTCTATTTCTGTCCAAGACTAATACGCTCGGTTTGCCACAAAATCGCACATTTCACATTTTGGTTAACAATAACAACATCAAATTTTCTTCTCAAGCATATATTTTAGCTCAAAATAATATTCTTACTTGTCTCACCACCCTGTTCTAGATACTAGTAGGTGCCCGAAATGCAGAGCGTTACACAGGTCTCCCCAAGAAATAGAATAGTAGTCTCAGGTTCATAAGTTTATGTCCATTTATCGTTGTAAACCGAGTAAGGATTTTATATCCTTACTAATGTTTAACGATGAGTTAAATGCCAAAAATTATAAAATGTGTTATAATTAGCCATAATTAATACGAGTATGTTGTGTGGTTAAATATAGTATTGGCTAAGTAGAACATGAATACAATTGGAAAGGGGAAAGTCAACTTGTATCTTGCTAACTACAACATGAAATCACTTGTGTAATGTGTGTTACAATAGGGACACGAGCACATGTATACACTTGTCGTAGAATGTTTACTAAGAGACTGTTATCCTAGTGGGTGCTTATTATTGTGCGATTTGATTTTTCTTGTGATTGCAGTTGAAATCCCCTTCTTATTGTTATTATGTTCAATTTGAGTATGTGATGATTGGCGAAGACATGAGTTTGTCTATGATTGTGGTTTAAATCCACATGTTATTATTATTATGTTCGGTTCGAGTCCATGACAATTGGCCAAGACATGAATATGTATGTGATTGCGATTTCAATCTGCCTATTATTATTATTATTATTATTATTATTATTATTATTCGGTTCGAGTCCATGATAATTGGCCAAGAGAAGAGTATGTCTATATTATCTATGAGTTTTAGTGGAGACCGTTGACCTAGAGGCTCTCCCGAGCACCCATTATTATTTAGGAGTCTCTGTAAACTGGTGTAATCACACTTACACCCGTGATGACACTATTGCTCAAGGTGAGCTATTGTTTTCTCTCATCATGAATGTTTGCTTAATGTTGTTATCAAGACTTAGGTATATGTTATTACATAAGTATGCATAGTGTGGGAATCCTTATACGCCCGACTACCATTGGAAATCCCCAAGTTTCCTTCTATAGTTTAGAATTAGTGGAATTTTGCTGTTAGCTATTCTCTATAGGCTGATACTTATATTGATTGAGCTGTCTGGGTTTAAGTCTAGTACTACCAGGATGCTTAGGCATTCTTTAAACTTCTTGCTTAGGGCCTTTATTCGGAACCCTAATTCTGGTTAGATTGCTTGTTATTTCATTCAATGGCTCGATCATTGATTTTTAACTCTTCTGATATGTAGTGTAATGTTTGTTAAGTTGATCCTACAAAGTGTTATCTCTTAACTAGTTGTTTCTTGTCGTAGATAAGTGCAAGGGAAAGGCCAAGCAGTGAGCACTGGAGTCTACCTTGCTCGATGTACATGTGGATTATAGTCGGATGTTGGTCGTTTTTGAAAAGTTATGTTTTAACTTTTATGAATTAAATGGCTCACTCTAACTATTAAAAGATTGTATCTATAAATATTTTTACGCGCGCATACTTCCAAATTTATATATATATGTATGTTTAAGATGTTTTGTTAAATGAAAATTTTATTTTCTGTATTATATTAGTTTTGTACTTTCGGGTCTTTACAAAACGTTCTTGTTGATGAAGCACTAAGTATGAAACATGCTCTCCTGCTAGTAGTTTTCTTCGTCTTTCAGCAGATTACTAAGAACGTGCCTTGCTATAAGCAACTCCCCTTCAACTGCGGTCTTGCCTTAATAACCATCGTCAAGAGGTGGCATCTCTTCCAATTCATCCCCCTCATCTTATTACTTAAGTTCTCCTTGCGTATTGATCACCATCACCATTTTTTTTGGGCATTGGCTAGAAATATGTGCTAATCAATGGCATTTAAAAAGCTTTACATCATGGGATTTTGAAGGGGAAGTCTCATGATTACCTTGAGTAGTTGTTGTAGCTGGTTTGGCATTCTTAGAGGGATTTAATTTAGCTTGCTATTTGGAAACTCATCTCTTATGGTTGTTGGTTTTCATGAATTTGTGAATGTCGATTCAATTCCCTCCTAACCATCTGCCCATGTCGTAGTTGCTTCTCAACTTTTACTACTTGATGAACCAGATCCATTAACTTCATATAATGTAGCATTTCCACAATGTCCACAATCTCTTGAGTTAGTCCATGCAAGAATCTAGCCATTGTAGCCTCCTTGTCCTCCTCTACATTTTCTCTAATCAATCAAATTTCCATTTATTTGTATTGCTCATCCACAATTCTGGACCCTTGAGTAAGGCGCTACAATCTATTATACAATTCCTGATGCTAGTAACATGGGATAAAACACCTCCTCATGATTGATTTTGTTTCTTCCCATGTCTCAACAGGATGTTCTCAATTCTTCATTCATTCTTTCACCGACTGATCCCACCAAATGATTGCATAATTAGTTAATTCAATTGCTACAAGTTTTACCTTCTTGAGTTTTGACTAATTGTGGCACTCAAAAACCATATCCATTTTTTGTTCACATTCTAAGTAGGCATTCGGTTCATCTTTTCCTTGAAAAGATGGAATCTTCAACTTGTATTTCCCAAATTATCATCTTCTCTTCTAAATCTTCCAAACTGATTCTCACATCCAAATGTGGCCTGGTTGAGTTATGGCCCATAAAAGTCCTCTAAATCTTCTTGAAGAGCAATATCATCCCTTTGCTCTCCTTATTGATCTCGTATGTGAGCCTGCCTCATTGGAGTATATTCAGTATTCTCCCTACGAACTCTTTTTCTTAGTGTGTCCATTCTTGTATGTATCTGCTCAAATTCTGCCTGCATCATTCACCTCAATTCTCCCATTAATGCTTCCATATGTAGGTTGTGAGTGGGTTGTCGAATTCGTTCATTGGAATTCACTTAAAGAATGGATATATTAAAATAATAAAATTCACAAAACAAAGTTAAAGACCTCACAAGCACTCCCTCACGTGTTTTCACTCTCAAAATTATGTATCACTCAACCCTCGTGTCTACTCTCAATCTAGAAAGCTTTATTAAATAATGTCCTCAATAACTATTATTTCAAAAATTAACCCTTAAATGAACCAATATTCAATCCTTTTAGAAAGCTTGAATTCTAAATCTTGTAAGACTATGTTCTATACTATTCATGCTTTTGAATCTCCGAAACAAAAGTCACTAGCCTCATTATTCTAAGAGATCTTAATGAGTGAATCAAAAGACCGAATAAAGATAAATAGGAGTTCATGACTACTAAGGATTTAGACAGATTTACATATTATCATCATATTGATATGAATTAAGTCTTTATGGTAAATAATATGTTTATAAAGAAATTAATTCATATCGACCCTGCCATATATAATCTAATTATATAAAGTACATTCACTAAGATGTTTATCTACATCAACAATTTAGATCTAGATCACAAGTATTACTAAAATGCATAGTAAACCGTACTAGCAACCATTCGTTAAAGATTCCATACTTTAATATGTTGTTGACTATTTTATTTATTATGTATGATCTTAATCATTTCATACGCATACAAGATCATACTCTCATTATTAAATATGGAAATTTTTTATATATATAATAATTATTTAGTGATAATTCAAACATTCAATTATAAGAAAAATGTACTTTTATTTCATTTCTAAATAAAAATGTGTTTACACATGCTTACAGTGGATCTTCCCTAACAGCCTTTTCAATGTTGGATCCAATTTTTGGCCTGTACAAATGAATCATGGATGTTGGGCTCACCGTTGGTTAGCGAAGGTTGTTGTGGTGGTGGTGGTTGGACTCCTCCCGGGTTCACATAGGTGGTGGTGGCTGGGTTGTTTTGATTGTGTACAATCATGGCTATAGAGCTATAGAGATGTATTTTTTTTTTACTATTTTCTTTTTGTTATGATATATTGAAATAGGGGTTGTTAAGTATTTATATATATCTAAATGATTTAAATAAAACATTGAGTTATTTTATATTAGTTAACCTTATTTGAATTTATAAGTATGTTTGTATATTTTGGAAAATAAAAAGTTTGAGTAATGTGTATTAATAATGTATATGAAGATGAACACTAATTGAGTTTTAATTTACATCTATCTTTACGTTCAGTCGGGTTTAAAATATTTGTTAGGTTATGTTTGTTTAAGTTTTGTGATATATGCATCTATAATTTTTTTGGTTTAAACTATTGTGAGTATTTTAGTTTTTACGTTTGATATTAGATAATTTATTTTGGTTGTTGGTATTTTCTAAGCCTGACTTCCTTTTATTCGATTTTTTGTTGTTTTCACGTTTTTGTTCTTGCATTTTGATTTCTGCATATTTAAAAAAAAAAAAACAAATATGTATTGCTCCATGCTAGGCGTGGTGCAAAAAATGCTAGGTGTGGCGCAATAAGTACCCTTTTGTGTCTTTACCTTTTGTGCCAGAAATATATGTGGCACAAAAATTCCTTTTGCTTCATGTTTGTTGTGGCACAAAAAGCATTTCTTGTAGTAGTTCGAGTTTGACATAGTATGTTATGTGTTATACATCTTAGGCTTTTGTGCGAGTTTGACATAGTATCATCTGCATTATTACATCTTAAACTTTTACGCTACACACTTAGGTGACATATTAACCTTTTTATATCATGCATAGGGTATCAAAAAGACCATTTTTTATATTAGTGTATATTCTATGGATATTCTATCAGCTTACATTCATTTTCTACCCATATCGTCTCTTATTTCAATAAAAAAAAATCAAACATTTAAACTAAATAAACATCCATACCATTTGAACGAAATAAATAGCAAAAATATATTTATTGAAAACCTGACATTATTTTCCTTATTATTATTATTTTGGAAAAAAAGAGTAGGACTCATCATTGATAATGCAAAATGATTATTAAAGATAGGTAGAGGGATCTCATCTACCCATGTAAGCGCATTGTCTAGCCTAAGGGTTGCTTCATTATCAAGGTGAACAACATGGAATAGAGTTGTCCTAGAAAATTGGACAATAGAGTTTTTATATTAGAGAACAAGACACCCAACTCATTACATAAACATACTTATTAGAGCAGTCCCAGTGGATGATGTATTGATAACTCTTGAATAAATAGTTATTTTTCATA
Source organism: Humulus lupulus (assembly GCF_963169125.1). NCBI lineage: Eukaryota > Viridiplantae > Streptophyta > Magnoliopsida > Rosales > Cannabaceae > Humulus > Humulus lupulus. The sequence continues at coordinate 133,583,966 of NC_084794.1, forward strand.
CTTTTGAGCTTATAATTTTAGAATTAGGTTGAGTGATGCTTGTGTATTTTGTTATTTTTTAGTTATTTCTTTACTTTTTATGTTCTTGTGTCCTTTTTGGTGTCTTAGAGCTGAAGGTAGAAATTAAGGAATTTAGGTATGAAATTGTCCAAAGAAAATAATGAAAAGTGAAAAGTCTCTATTTTGTTTATTGTATGCTAAAATATTAGGTTTGCTGGAGTAAAAGAAGTTTTGCTGGAGTATTTTCAGCAGGAATCAAAGAGAAGAAGTCAACATATAAGGGAAAAATAAGTGACATTTCATTAATTGATTTGTGAAAGAGTGGTGAGGTGGCAACAAATTAGAATATTAGCTGCATTTTAGAAGGAATATTCTAGACAAAAAGGAGGAGGCTCATGTGGAGTGCTTGGAGGGCATTTTTGGCAAGAGAGAAAAGAAGGTTTTGTACCTTAGCTGAAAAATAGAGAATAACATAGGAATATGTTATTTGCCTTGTGTAACAATGATGAATTGGTGCTTAATTATGGGTTCTTTAACTTGATTGGCATAGAAATATGTTCAATTAGGTGGAAGAATTAATATCATGGGTCTTGGAAAAGTTTCATGAACGTGTTTTGAATTCTTGTTAAATTTGGGTAATTTGCTAAGATTTTGCTGCAGTAAAATGTATAGGTGAATTGACATAGAGGGATTTAGGGTCTGATTGGTTCGCGATTAGAAAACTGTATGTTTGAAAAGTGAGATTCTAAAATGAAAATCTGAATTTAGTGACTAAAATCATGTTTCTGAAAATGTGATTGGTTCAATGTCAGTAAACTGTTTTTGAGTTTTAAAAAAATGAATGTGTGATTGGTATTAAATTTGAAAATATAACATAAACTGAATATGTGATTGGAACAGCTGAATTTGAATATTATTTTAATTTTATATATTTTATATACATAGGTTGTATAATATTAAATTTTGATTTATCAATAAATTTAATTAAGTAAAATTTAATTATATTGATAAATTAAAATTTAATAATAATTATTGATTAAATTTATAACAATATTGCATTGTCATCTATAAAAATACAAGCACAAGTTATTTTTGAATTGTGCATAAATGTCATAAAATGTTCCATAAACACCTTATTACTAGTGGGAACATACTCAAGTCATAAAAATTGGCAAAAAAATAAATAAATACAAGTAATGATACAAAGGATAGGAGTAGAGAGAACAAACAAATCATGATTTTGATTTTAAGTTTTTGGAGAAAAAATCACAAAACAGAGAAAACGCAAAATTGTTGTTTTCTAAATTACAACACAAAATTAGAATTCTGATTAGGATATAGTTTTAAAAAACATTCTACCAATCAAATATTTTGGTAGGTCCCACAAATTTTAAGTTTTCAAAAACATAAAATCATTTCCAAATCCCCAACCAATCACACCCTTAATAATTCAAGCCTATTTTAACCAATCGATTTTATCTCACTTTCATATTAGCATTGCAGTTTATTTTTTTAGCATTTTTAGTTGATTCCAAGTAGTGTTAGCTTACAAAAATCAAAACAATTTAATTTGGTTACTCTTGTGTAATTTTTTGGTAATTAATTGACGCATTTAGTTTTAATTTGCAATCCCTATGGAGACGATCTTGTATACTTATCACTTTATTACTTGTGTTTATGACTGTGTACACTTGCACATATTTGATTAAATATTATCACAAGTTTTTGGCGCCATTGTCAAGGATTGAAATTAAAATTTTGTGTATTATTCATTACTTTGCAATTTGTTTTTCTTAGTTTGCACTAATCTTGTTTGCTTGATCTCGTGCTTTGCTAGATTGATTCCATTGCATGAATGAGCATCAAGACTTTGAGCTAGCCCCTATTGACCTTGAGATTGAACGTATATTTCAAAGAAGGCTAAGGGAACAACAGGCTCAACCTCACTTTGCTATGGCTCAAGAAGGTGAAGGGGTTGAGGAAATTAGAGCTCAACCCATGCTTAATGCGCCTGTGGGAGTTGTTAATGAAGCAGCCAATGCTTTGAATGCCGCTAATGCAATTGTTATTGACGATGATAGAGAAAGAACCATAAGGGAGTACGCTGCCCCAGTGTTTAATGAGATGAATCCTAGTATTGTTAGGTCCGAAATTCAAGCTGCTCAGTTTGAGTTGAAGCCTATGATGTTCCAAATGTTGGAGACAGTGGGTCAATCTAGTGGGCTGCCTATAGAAGATCCTCATCTCCATTTTCGTTCATTTTTGGAGGTGAGTGATTCATTCAAGTTGCAAGGCGTTACTGAAGAAGCCTTGAGGTTGAAGTTGTTTCCTTTTTCTCTAAGGGACAGAGCTAGAGCTTTGCTGAATACACTTCCTTCCGACTCAGTGACTAAAGGAATGAGTTAGCGGAGAAGTTTTTGATGAAGTACTTTCCGCCAACAAAAAATGCTAAGTATGAGAATGAGATTATATCTTTTCAGCAATTGGAGGATGAGTCGGTATTTGACGCTTGGGAAAGGTTCAAAGAGTTATTGAGGACATGTCCACATCATGGCATTCCCCATTGTATTCAAATGGAAACTTTCTATAATGGTCTAAATGCTTCCACTCGCATGGTGTTAGATGCTTCAAAAAATTTGGCTATTCTCTATAATTCCTACAATGAAGCATATGAGATTTTGGAGCGGATTTCCAACAATAATTACCAATGGTCTAATTCTAGAGCCCCAATGGGAAGAAAAGAAGCGGGTATGCATGAAGTAGATGCTTTGACAGCTTTGAACGCTCAGGTTTCATCTATGACAAACATTTTGAAGACCATGAGTATGGGGGTAACTTGCAACTAGCTCCTATGGGCCAAGTAGAAAATGTTTCTTGTGTTTATTGTGGAGGAGGGCACACATTTGATAGTTGTCTTTCTAATCCCTCTTCAGTTTGTTACTTGGGGAATCAAAATGACAACCGCAACAATCCATATTCAAACTCTTACAATCCGGGTTGGAGGGATCATCCAAATTTTTCTTGGGGAGGTCAAGGGGCTAGTTCAAGTGTTGCAGCCATGCCAAATAAGCCTACATATCCACCAGGTTTTTGTCAACAAGCAAGAGCTCAACCTCCTCCTCCACAAGTTTCTCAAACAAGCTATTTGGAGAATTCAATGAAAAAGTAAATTGTTAGGAAACTTATACAAGATATTTATTTATTTTCATGTAGATCTAATATTAAACAAGTTAATATGAGACAACCTATAAAATGTTTCTAAAATTGAATACAAAGAGAAATAATGATAAGAATACTTACATTATACGCAGCAAAATAATAGAGTCTTTCTTTCAGTTTCTCTAACCCTTGTATCCTTTCTATCGAATAGTATTACCAAGAAACTGAACCGATCTTCAATTTTCTTCAAAGCCTTCCAAAGTATCCATAGAATCACCTAGACTAGAGTGGACAATTCTCAACGCATGAGATAGATACAAAGAGAAGAAGATAAAAAGAACAATGAGGCTTAAAAAATGACTTATGTTTAGATTAAATCTAAAACCTATCAGAAACTTGTGTTTCAGAAATCTGAACTTATGTTTTCAACTCTCTCTTAGCATTCCTTTTATAGACTCAATTCGTTCATTTATTTAATTAAAAAAATTAATAAAATAATAACCAATAATCAGCCCTAGGTCGAAATTATCACGGGCTTTAGGCCTGTGAAATTTCCCATTTAATTATAAGCCCGTTGGATTTAAAATCAATGCCGATATTATTTTCTATTGATTTAATTAATTAAATAATTATTCAAATCCTTTATCAAATTAATTATTTATAATTTGAACCTTGATTTAAACTTATTTATTAATTTAGATACCAATTTATCTTAATTAATAAATCTGCCCTAATTTATCTTTTATTTTTTAAATTGTATAACTCTGTGAAACTATCAAAAATTGACCTGATCAACTTTGATACTTCTAATTGATAATTAAATCAATTAATTAAGACTATCTAAATGATTTTATCCAATGTATAGTGGGGACCATGGGCCTATGAAATCAAGCTCCAATAAACTATCATAAATCTAACAATTAAATTTACTAACTTATTAATTCCTCGTGACTCCACTAAAGACTCAGAATTACACTCTTGAATTCATAGAACGCTCTATAACAAATATAGATACGCTATTAATTATCCATTTCTACAAACATAATTGTCACTCAATCCTCTATAGATGGTCTACAATGAGTTGGGACTAAAATACCCTTTTACCCCTCATTGTATTTTATCCTTAAAACATTTAGTTCCTTGTAAATGATATTTCAGTAAACTAATATTAATTACTGAAATAAGATCTCTATCTTTTAGCACCTTGAACCAAACTAAAAGGAAACCATCATTTCACTTCTTCATCAGAAGCTATAGATGTTCATATCTATGATTAACACTCCCACTCAATTATACTACCAAGTTCCCAAGATGTAAGTATGGGGTAGTCCGTAGGGTAAGCTGGTAACGAATAAGTCAAAGAACTCAAATAATACAATCAGTTAGAATACTAACCGCTCAGAATTGAGATTGAATTGACCTATGGTCAACTATATGATATGGCTAGAATAGATAATAACTGTATGTTTATTTATCCTATATACTGTCAATATCAATCTAGTCAGATGTAACAAATACTTCTGATATTATCTACTTTGCTAATGTTCTGGAAATAACATAACACTGCAATGTGTAAGTAGATCATATCATAGATTGACAAGTTAGTGTAAATCCTGTGCACTGACTACTCTTATGACTAACTTATATTTGAACATATAATCATATTTATATTCCAATGTGATTACATCACTATAAATACAATTAGCTATATGCTCGGGATTTAATAGAAGTTTATATTAAACAACTAATCATGAAAATAAAACATGTGAGCAAAGTGATTGACCAAGTCAAAGAATGATTTCTATTCTTTTATTGATAATAAAATGAGATTAAAAATAAATTGAGTTTTAATTAGGGCATAAAACCCCAACAAACTCCCACTTGCACTAATTGAAACTAATGCCATAATTCTACTAATCCCATTTCCTTGATATGCTTATCAAATGTAGCTTCTGGTAGTGTCTTTGTAAACGGATCTGCAAGATTGTCTTCAGATGCAATCTTTATAACCTTCACATCTCCCCTGGCCACATATTCTCGAATAATGTGATACTTCCTTTCTATATCCTTACTCCTCTTATGACTACGAGGTTCTTTCGAGTTGGCTATCGCTCCTATATTGTCACAAAACAACACAAGCGGTTTATCCATTTCTGGAATAACACCAAGATCCAAATAGAACTTCTTTAGCCAGACTATTTCCTTAGCTGCTTCTGACACAGCTATGTACTCAGCCTCCATGGTGGAATCTGGTATTACAGACTACTTTACGCTTCTCCATATCACAGCTCCACCCCCAAAAGTAAACACCATTCAAGAAGTAGACTTCCTGTCATTGACACCAGTCTGAAAATCTGAATCAGTGTAGCCTACAGGGTTCAGAACACCACCCTTGTAGACTAACATATAATCCCTAGTCCACCTTAAATACTTCATGATATGCTTAACTGTTATCCAATATTTCGATCATGGGTTTGACTGATACCTGCTCACTACTCCCACTGCATAGCAGATATCTGGTCTAGTACACAACATGGCATACATCAAACTTCCAATTGCAGATACGTGAGGAACTTTTCTCATTGCATCTTCCTCTTCAGGAGTCTGGGGAGACTGCTTCTTTGAAATATGAATTCCATGGTGGGACGGTAAATGTCCTTTCTTGGAATTTGTCATTGAGAAATGTTCAAGCACTTTATCTATGTAAGCTGCTTGAGATAGAGCTAAAAGTATCTTCTTTCTATCCCTAATGATCTAGATACCTAGAACATAACTTGCTTTACCCAAATCCTTCATCTGGAATTGAGTGCTCAGCCAATTCTTCACATCTGATAATTTCTTAACATTGTTTCCAATGAGTAAGATATCATCTACATAAAGAACCAGGAATACCACTATTTGATTTGCCTTAAGTTGGTAAACACAAGGCTCATCAATATTTTGTCAAAGCCATAGGTTTTGATTTTTTCATCAAACCTAAGGTTCTAGGAACGAGAAGCTTGCTTAAGTCCATAAATAGACCAATTCAACTTGCAAACTTTTCTTTCTTGTCCAGCTACTTTAAATCATTCTGGATGATCCATATGAATGACTTTGTCAAGCTTTCCATTAAGAAAAGTTGTCTTGACGTCCATTTTCCAGATCTCATAGTCGAGAGCGCCTACTATGGATAGGAGGATGCGAATGGACTTGAGCATGGCTACCAGACTAAAAGTTTCCTCATAGTCCACGCCTTCTCTTTGGGTATAACCCTTTCCCACTAATCGAGCTTTATAAGTCTCGATATTTCCATCAACACCTCGTTTCTTCTTGTAGATCCACTTGCACCTAATGACCCTAAAGTCACTAGGTGCTTCCACAAGATCCTAGAAAAAATTTGAGTAGATGGACTAAATTTCCTATTTCACGGCTTCGAGCCATAGTTCCTTTTCTAGGCTAGCCATTGCATGTTTGAAAGACAATGAATCATCATCACTAGTGTCACAAACAACCATATTGGTTTCACCATCCATACCATAGCGAACTGGGTTCCTAGAAACCCTCCCACTATGACAAGGCTTTATGACTGTTTGCTCAAGAACAGTGGTACTATCTTTATTTAAATAGACTTGCGTCAGTTGGACATGAAGAGTGGGAATTTCATCATCAACTTTCGTTGATGATGATGGAACATTGGTTGGAGTCAATTCTTCAACCATCTCCTCTAAAACTACTTTGTTGCGTGGTTTGAAGTTTTGGACAAAGTCCCTTTCCAGAAAAGTAGCATTCGTAGAAGTAAACACTTTCTTTTCTTAATGACTATTGAAAAGTACACCCTAAGTACCTATAGGATAGCCAACAAACATGGAAACTTCAGTTCATGGTTCTAGCTTTCCTTCCTTTTTCCTCAAGACGTGGGGGGGGGGGGGGGGGGACACCCCGAGATTCTATAATGGCTTAAGCAAGGTTCACGACCATTCCAGTATTCTAAAGGTATTTTGGGGATTGATTTAGACGACACGACATTGAGAATGTCGTTTGCGATTTCAATTGCATGCCCACATAATGAAGTTGGTAGAGTTGAGTAATTAAGCCTGCATCTAACCATTTCCAATAAATTTATGTTTCGGCGTTCTGATACACCATTTTGTTGCGGATTACCTAGGGTAGTAAGTTGTGATAAAATCCAAAGTTCAGTTAAATGATCTTGGAACTGCATATCCAAATATTCTCCACCCCTATCAGATTGCAAGATCTTTAACGTTTTACCTAATTGGTTCTGAGCCATTACTAGGAATTCTTGAAACTTTGAAAATGTTTCTTGTAACGACCCAAAAATCACTAATAAGGCTTAAGGGCCTTTATTAGTGTGTCGGGAGGGCGTAATTAGTTTATATGTGATTTTAATGATTTAATGCATGATTCTATGATAAGCATGCTTATATTATTATGTGGATATATGAAATGCATGTTTACGGGTATTAGTATGCATGTGGGCCCTATTTAACTTAAAGGGGCATATTTGTAATTTTGGCCCGTTGAGGGAATAAATGTGATTATATGTTATAATTGTGGAGACCACATTATTATGTGGATATATTTGTAGCATACAGCTTGAGGCAATCCTAGGGAGCCAATTAGCGGGAAAGTCACAACAAGACCCAATACTTGACTCGGGGCGAGTCAAGGGGTATTTTGGGTATTAGATATTTATTTAGGTTATCGGGTTGTGAAAATAAATAATTGGAGATATATTTGAAGTTAGAGAGTTTAGGAGGGAATATTGGGGAAATTTACCATTTTTCCCTCGGGGACGTTTTGGTACCCCGAGCCTCGGGATTAACTTAAGTAACTTAAGTTAGATAAAACAAAAATAAGGAAATAAGTAGAAACTCCTAAACCAACCCTTCTCCTTCTCTCAGCTCACTCATCTCTTTCTCAAACTCTCTCTCTCAAGCTAAACCATTGAAACCAAGGGAAATTTCGGGTAGAAACTCAAGGATTTGAGTTGGAATCTTGGGGACTAATTCAGTAGCAATCTGGTGGTTCAAACAGAAGTTGAGGTAAGTTTTGAATTATGATTTTAGCTGTTTAATGCTGTAGTTGTTGGCTGGGTTATAAGTGTTCTTGGGTTCTTGATATTGAAGAATGAATTGAAGTTTTGGGATGAGGATTTAAGCTAGGTTCTTGTTGGGTTTTGCTACTGGGAACATGTTAGGGTGTTTGTGATGGTTAAATTATGTTACTGGGATGGTTTTGGGTTGATTTGGTTGAGGTTTAGTGGTTCTAAATGAGGATTTTTCTTGGTTCGAAGGGGTCGGGGCGCAGTTCTGTTCTTGGTGTGTCGCGGCCCTCTAGAACAGATGGGAGCTGAAATGAAGGGCGGGTCGTGGCATGGGGTGTGTAGGGCTGCAACGTGTGTCTGCTGCATGGGGAGGTTGGGCCTCTGATGGGAGGCGGGTTGCAGCATGGAGGGATTAGAGTCGTGGCTCTTAAGAGCATTTTTTTTTGGCTTTGAGGAGGTTTTAGGTGCGGGAACTTAACCTAGAATGCTCGGGATCGATTCCACTACCGTGTTTGGTGGAATTCAATGTTCCGAAGGCTAGAATTTGGTCTGAAAACCTTTATTCAATTATTATTGATGGAAACCCCTTATCTTGGTTGTGACTAGGTGTACGCTAGGTCTCGGGAAAGGGATCGTGCTCAAGGGGTCATTTCTCATAATCAGAGCGTTTGGAATTAAAGGTAAGAGAACTGCACCCGATTGTATGATTATGTTGGGACTAATGGTTCCCTATACCTGTATGCATTATTGTATAATGGTATTATGCCAAGTGAACATGAAATAAACGGCCAAAGAGTGTCAGAATTAATATTGGTGCACAGGCGCGACTCAGCCACTGGTAGCTGAGGATAGCTTAATATTCACTGAGCTTGGTTTAAGTAGACCGGGGTTAGTGGGATAAACAGAGGGTGCGACCTAAGGGCGTCGACCCTGGTTATTGTACGACTTGGTTATTAATGTTAATTTGATGAATATGATATGTTGGATATCTGAATATTACATTGTGGATTTACTGATTATGTTCGCTGACTATGTGAGTGTTATGGACTGCTAAGTGTTTGATTATGCTTAATGAATTATTTGATTATTGATATTGTTCATGCTATGATGTTATGGTTTTCTTGGTGGGCCTTGGCTCACGGGTGCTACGTGGTGCAGGTAAAGGCAAGGGTTAGCTGGATCAACCCTGATTTGGAGAGCTCTAGAGGCGGAATGTACATAGTCAGCTGCTCGGCTGCCACGGTCGAGGGATGGACAGGAACATGGGAACCTTAAATGTCTATTTTGCCCTTAGAGTGGCCAGTAATCGTATATACCCTGAAATTTTTTAAACTGTACTTTAAACTTTATTTCTTTTGGGATCCCATGTATGAATTATTTATTTAAATGAAATGTACCCTTTATGACCAAAATATTTTAACCCTAGTTCAATAATGGTTTTAGTGACACATTTTTAACTAAATGACTTGGTTAGCGAGTCTTGCACCTTTATAAACATACAGTGTAACAGTCTTGGTTATCAAGGGCGTTACATTTCTGATTTCCTATGCATTAGGTAAAGACATGAGTATCTAGGGTAATCATCAATGAACGTGATGAAATAATCAAAACCACTCCTGGCTTGTACATTCAAATGTCCACAAACATCTGAATGCACAAGTCCAAGTGGTTCTTTGGCCCTATCACCCATTGCAGAGAATGGATGCTTGGTCAGTTTTCCTTCTAGACAAGATTCACAGACAGGTAATTCACCTAAGGTGAGTTCCCTCAAAGGCCCATCCTTTGTATGTCTTTGAATCCTATCATAGCCAATGTGACCTAGTCTCAAGTGCCATAAATACGTCATATTATCATTATCGGTCTTTTGATGTTTATTGGTCCTAGATTTAGCTACTTTGAATAAATCATTGGTAAGAGCGAGGAGTTCGTTAGGTTGTAGAATATAAATCCCATTTTTAAAACATACAATACACAATTGTGCTCCATTGAATGAAATAGATATATTAGAACTTGTGAAATTCATAAAAAATTGTTCTAATTGCAACATGGAAACTAAAATTAAATTTCTACTTAAATTCGGAATAAAAAATACATCATTTAAAATTAAGTATTTATTTCCGAACTTCGGGCGAGCTATTTCTCTAGCTTGTACCGCAATGAATGCTCTGTTCCTAACTTTAAGCTTTAATCTGCCTTCGTCCACTTCCTCTCATGATTCAAGAAGCTGTAAAGAGTTGCAAACATGGTTAGTAGATCGAGAATCAATAATCCAAATGGATTTATCATTCTCTAAAACACATGTGTTCTAAGATAAATGAACTATAATCATTACCTTTGTTTTTTGCTGCTAAAAACTTGGAGCAATCTCGTTTCTAATGCCCCTTCTCTTTGCAGTGAAAGCACTTATCTTTACCTTACTTATTTTTCTTGTTTATCCCCTTAGGCATCTGTGCACTCGTCTTTGCAGCCTTTGCAGGCTTGGGGTTGTTTTTTTTATCCATCTTTTCTCTTATTTCCAGCTTTCGAAGATGAAGCTTGGCTAGCTTCAACCTTAGTTGGATCAGCAACAACAACAATAGTCTTATTTTCTCCTCCCTTAATAGGTCCACCCATGATAGGCTCAAAAATCTGAAGCACGTCCATGAGCTGCGTCAAACCATAGTTGAGTTGATCACGAACGTGCAGACACGGTGCCATCCGAGCATTTACGGTGCGGAGACGGTGCTATTAAAGCATTTATAGTGCCATCAAGAACGTGCAAAGACAGTGCTCGTTCTGGGGATTCCTTAGTCATGATGAATTCGGAGTTGTCACCAATCAACTCTATGTTGATATTTTGCTTCCATTTAAGGAATTTTTCTCCATCAAAAGTTGAGAAAGGAAGGGAGTAGACACAACTCTACTTAAAACTATATATTATCAATAAAATAAAAATCAATCACTTTTGCTCAATAAACTCCTATTCACACAAAATTTAAGAAATACCACAACATATATCAAAATATGTAAGATATGAGAAAAAAATACCAAAATAATCATATCTCTATTTCTTTAGGTTTTTAACTAATTTATGATATCCTTGTCCCGGTTGGTGAGAGTAAAAAATACCACTAGTTAAATAAAGTTGTAAACTTATTTAATAATGGACACCATTATTAACAACCTACTATTCGATCAAAATAAGAAAACAAAATATCTTATTTTATGAGCTAGACCCACGGTTTCGATAATCAATAGAATTAGTCCTAGAAGTCACCGTAGGGGTGAGTCTAGTAGAATTTGACCTATAATTATCTATCTTTCGAAATCTAACCTTGTCAAAATAACTAATGAACACCTCCAGTAAGGAGAGGAATGAAAGCGTCTCGAGGCCCCATTAAGCTATTGACCTTGTTAAACCTGTTGGGGTTTTATGCCCTAATTAAAACCCAATTTCTTTGTAATCTCATTTATTATCAATAAAAGAATAGAAATTATTTTTTGACTCGGTCAATCACTTTGCTCACATATTTTATTTTCATGATTATTTGTTTAATATAAACTTCTATTAAATCCCGAGCATATAGCTAATCGTATTTATAGTGACGTAATCACAGTGGAATATAAATATGATTATATGATCTAATATAAGTTAGTCCTAAGATTAGTCAGTGCACATGATTTACACTGACTTGCCAACCTACAATATGATCTACTTACATATTGTAGTGTTATGTTCTTTCCAGAACATTACCAAAGTAGATAAGATTTGGATGTATTTGTTACATCGGACTAGAGCGATATTGACAGTATATAGGATAAGTAAACATACCGTTATTATTTATTCTAGTCATATCATATAGTTGACCATAGGTCAATTCAATCTCAATTCTTAGTGGTTAGTATTCTAACTGATTGTATTATTTGAGTTCTTTGACTTGTTCGTTACCAGCTTACCCTACGGACTAGCCCATACTTACATGTTGGGAACTCTGTAGTATAATTAAGTGGGAGTGTTAATCATAGATATGAACATCTATAGCTTCTGATAAAGAAGTGAAACGATGGTTTCCTTTTAGTTTGGTTCAAGGAGCTAAATGATAAAGATCTCATTTCAGTAATTAATATTAGTTTACTGAAATATCATTTATAAGGAACTGAGTGTTTTAAGGATAAAATACAATGAGGGGTAAAACACTATTTGAGTCTCATCTCATTGTAGACTATCTATAAAGGATTGAGTGACGATTATAGTTGTAACAATGGATAATTAATAACGTCTCTATGTTGCTTAAATTAATTTGATCAATTAGTATTCTAACTGATTGCTTAAATACAAATACGCTATTAATTATCTATTGTTACAACCATAATTGTCACTCAATCCTTTATAGATGGTCTGCAATGAGTTGGGACTAAAATACCATTTTACCCCTCATTGTATTTTATCCTTAAAACACTTAGTTCCTTGTAAATGATATTTCAGTAAACTAATATTAATTACTGAAACAAGATCTCTATCATTTAGCACCTTGAACCAAACTAAAAGGAAACCATCATTTCACTTCTTCATCAGAAGCTGTAGATGTTCATATCTATGATTAACACTCCCACTCAATTATACTACTAAGTTCCCAAGATGTAAGTATGGGGTAGTCCGTAGGGTAAGCTGGTAACGAATAAGTCAAAGAACTCAAATAATACAATCAGTTAGAATACTAACCGCTCAGAATTGAGATTGAATTGACCTATGGTCAACTATATGATATGGCTAGAATAGATAATAACTGTATGTTTATTTATCCTATATACTGTCAATATCAATCTAGTCAGATGTAACAAATACTTCTGATATTATCTACTCTGCTAATGTTCTGGAAAAAACATAACACTGCAATGTGTAAGTATATCATATCATAGATTGACAAGTTAGTGTAAATCCTGTGCACTGACTACTCTTATGACTAACTTATATTTGAACATATAATCATATTTATATTCCAATGTGATTACATCACTATAAATACAATTAGCTATATGCTCGGGATTTAATAGAAGTTTATATTAAACAACTAATCATGAAAATAAAACATGTGAGCAAAGTGATTGACCAAGTCAAAAAATGACTTCTATTCTTTTATTGATAATAAAATGAGTTTACAAAGAAATTGAGTTTTAATTAATGCATAAAACCCCAACATATATGGCGAAGAATGATGCTGTAATTCAAAGTCAAGCAGCGTCTTCGAGGAACCTAGAGATTTAAATGGGGCAGCTAGCTAATGAGCTGAGGAATAGACCTCTAGGCACCTTGCCTAGCAATACTGAAAATCCAAAGAAAGATGGTAAAGAGAAATGCAAGGCGATCACCTTGAGGAGTGGTAAAAATCTGGAGTTAAATGAGGAAAAATCTAAGAGCAAATTGAGCCCACTTCAATCCAAAGCAGTGTGGAAAAAGGAGAAAGAGTTGAAATTTCGAATATGTCAAAAGTTGATCCTGAAGAAAATGTTGCAGCAATTCCTCCATAAAATGCATCAGAGAAGCTAATTAGCAAGCCACCTCCACCATTTCCCGAAAGATTTCAAAAACAGCAACAAGATAGCAAATTTTAAAGTTTTTTGGATGTTTTGAAGCAACTCCACATCAACATACCTCTAGTGTAAGCTTTAAAACAAATGCCTAACTATTTGATGTTCTTGAAGGATATTTTGACAAAGAAGAGGAGGCTTGGAAAATTTGAAACAGTTGCTTTGACTAAGGGTTGTAGTGCTATTTTGAAGAATAAAATTCCTCCAAAGTTGAAGGATCTGAGCAATTTCACAATTCCAATTTCTATTGGGGGACGAGAAGTTGGTAAAGCTCTCTTTGATTTGGGAGCTAGTATTAATTTGATGCCCATGTCCATTTTAAGAAGTTGGGAATTGGAGAAGCTAGGCCAACTACACTTACTTTGCAATTAGCTGACCGTTTTGTGGTGCATCCTGAGGGAAAGATTGAAGACGTCTTAGTACAAGTTGACAAGTTCATTTTTCCAGCGGATTTTATTATTATTGACTATGAGGAAGATAGGGATGTTCCGATCATTTTGGGGAGACCATTCCTTGCTATCGGGAGGATGTTGATAGATGTTGAAAAAGGAAAGCTCACCATTTGAGCTCAAGACGAACAAGTCACATTCAAGTTTTTTAATCCTATACGCTCTCCTAATGAAGTTAAAGCTTGCTTATCCATAAGTGCTTCCAACTTCAAGTTGATTGAAAAGATGAATGAAGGAAAAATGTCCCTTTTGAAGAAATTGAGAAAGGTGGTGAGCCGTGGAAAAACAAAGAAAAGAACTATTGCACCTCAAAAACTATCGAAGAAAAAGAAGCATAGAGGAAAACCTCAATCACAAATGTTGGAAGTTGGGAAGAGAGTGTTTTTCTCAAACTCTCTTGTGAAATCAAGGTGTGATGGTGGGTTTTTAATGAGCAAGGTGTTTCCCAATAGTGTGGTGGAATTATATGATGAGTATTTGGGGAGAGCAATTAAGGTAACATGAAAAGAAGTAAAGTTTGGGGGAAGCGAGGTTGAGCAATACCAAACCTGAGTTTCCTTGAAAGATTCTTAGAAAAAAAAATGAAGTTTGGGTTGCTATGGTTTTTGGAGGATTTATTTGTAAAGCAACTTAAAGAAAAAAAGAATAAAAATGCATAATAATAGAAAGAAAAAAAATGAATGATGAAAAAAAATACATTTAAAAAAATACAAAACAAAAATCAATTTTAAAAGAAATAAATGAATAAAAATATTAGTGTTTTTAGTTATTTTCATTTTGATTTTTTTTATGTTAATTTTATTTGATTGTAATGTTTTTTTGGAGTGATTTTATGTTTGTTTTTGTTTTTGTTTTTCAGGTGTGAAAAGACGAGAAAATGGTGTTTTTAGAGTAATTTGGGGTCTGATGGTTTTGTTTTGTGGAAATTTGACTGGAGCAAAAATTTTGGATTTGGGCCGAGAGCAAGTCAAAACACTTTGCAATGCATCGCAGAATTCAAGCGTGGGCTCGCAAGTTATTTCTGAAATAATAATAATAATACAGAATAGAAAGGGAACATCAATTGCCTAGCTCGATTCCTTCTTTCTCTCTCTACCATGTTCATCTTGTTCATCCTTCACCATTTCCCCACTCAGAGCTCCACCTGCAAAACCAGCACCAACCTCAGCTCCGTGTTCGTCCATGCCCAGCAACCCAAACCTGTTCGCGAACCTAGACCAGCACAAAAATCTCTCGAGCCCCCTACATCTCTTTTCGACAACCCAGGCACGAAGCTTCTCCTCCCACAAAATTTCAACTCTGACCACCACAACTCCAAGCTGCCTGCACATAACTCGCGCAAGCCCCACCCCGAAGTCGCGCGCCACCACCAGCCCTTCGGTGTGCTTAAGCCCAGGAGCGTAGAGCGCATCTCCTTCCCATCGCACCCAGAAAAAAGTCGACCCCAAACCCAACTTCATGAGCCCCTAGTTGCGTGACTTCACAACTCGAGACCCCAGGCGAGATTCTGACTGCCACCGTCGACCCACAGAGCACCTAGCTCCGTTTGCGAATCCTCACAACTTGAAAGCTCGACCCAGCTCCGTTTGTCACCTCGAGACCCCATCTGAGCATCCTTCCGAGCCTTTGATAGTCTCCTAGGTCACAGGCTATCTCTGTATTTTAGATGACCAAGTGAGAATGTGGTTTCAATTAGATTTAACAGGCGCCTTATTTTCTTTATCACTGATTATAGATTGTGGGTTCATCGATGGGTAATCAATTTTTTTTCCTCTTTGGTTGCTTAATCTGTGATTATGAATCTGATTTCTTGGGTTGCTCTGTTTAGTTGAGTCTCTATTGCATATTGTGGCTGCCTTGCTCTTTGTTGTTGAACTGGAAATTATTGTTGGTGCTGCCTATGTAACAGAATTGGTGCTATTGTGTAGTTTTGCTAATTGATAAGCAGGTGGACATATTGCGTGGTTGCCCGAGTCTGTTATGTTGATGTTGAGCTATGATTTGTGAGCCCCTGCAACCTTTTTTGTCAAAATTTTGCCCCAAATAATTTGTTGTTTTTTTTCGTTCTATGGTTGTAATCATGTTGTTTTAGTGTCTTGTTCATGTATTGGACTTTTTTTTAGTTGTCTTTGTTGTGTTGTCGTTCTTTTGAGGATTTTATTTATCTTTGTTAGTGTTCACTAGGGGGCTCGATGACGGTCTTCAAATACTACAAAAAAAAAAAAAAAAAATCTAAGTTGAAGCTGAATGTCTTTCTGGCTTGAGATTTTAAGCTCAATTCTTTGGGTATGAATGTTGCTAGCAATTAATTGATGAGAGTGTTTTCTTTTTAGTGTGTGTAGAGCTTGATTAAACATTTTTGAGACCCTACAAAGATCTAGTTTCTTGTGAGAGCTTAAGTTTCTAGAATTACAAAACTGGTTTTCCTTGAGACGAAATCCTAGACATCACTACACTAATGACATGATTTAAACCATCTTTTGACCGTTTGAGCCTTTAAAGCATATGCCCTATATAAATTTTTATCCCTACTTACCCCGTTGAGCTTAATAGTCACTTTTCTTTCTTAGCCACTCATTAGCCTAGCTAGATATAATAATCTCCTTTCACCATACCCTAAGACACCTTGATCTTTATAGGATAGATTTGTGCATTTTGGGGGTTGAGAGGAGTTGAGTGTGAGAGAGGAACTAGGTGAGAGTTTTCATTTTCTTTTTTTTTCTTGTTTTCGCCATCGCAGACAATGTTGAATTTTATGTTTGGGGGAGAGTGTATTATGATTTTTCTCGTTCTCTTGCCATTTAGCTTGTTTATCATCATTCAAAAAGAAAAGTAGGAAAATGTTGTAAGAAAAAAAAATCAAGAGTGTGCTCCCTTGCATCAAAGCAAAGTTTGAATTTCTTTTTTTAAAAAGAAGTCAATAAAAAAGAAAAAACAATTATACTTGTAAATAAGTTTGGGTGTAACTCTTCAAATAAAAATATAAGTTTTTTTCTTTAGTTCTTGTCTTTATATGTTAGTAATAAAAGCTAGTGGCAAGAGTTATATTTTGTTTTGGGGTGTTAATTGGGGAAATTAATGTGTGCATTGATTTAGGTCCTATAAAGATTTTGGTGCTTAGGTTGATTTGAGCCAAAATTAATCTCTCTTATCCTACCTTCACCCTAGCCTATCTTTGGTGTGGTATTTGTCTACATTAGTGGAGAGAGGATCACTAAGTAACTTATGGCGGAAATATTTAAGCTTTAGGACCAATGTCTAGTTTGATTTTGTATTTGGTGATTGAAAATGCTTAGGAGAAATTATGCATGCACTAAAGAGAGAAACACTTGACTCATATTTTGACAGCAGCATTAATGCTTGAAGAGTTTGGTTTAAAGCTTGTGTAAGTTTGAAATTCAGCTTCTTTTATTCAAAATAAAATTCTCGAGAGCTTTCCCCTTTTAGCATTGGCAAAGCAAAGTTTATCATCTTTTGTTGTGTCTTGTCCTTGTTGTTTTCCTTTTCCTTTTGTTGTTTAATGTGTCTTTTGTTATTTTTTTTAGATTTATCACTCGATGATGAGTAATGTCTTAAGTTTGGGGGGTGTGATAACTCTTGAATAAAGAGTTATGTCTTTAAGTAATGTAAGTGCATTGTCTAGCCTAAGGGTTGCTTTATTATCAAGGTTAACAACATGGAATAGAGTTGTCCTAGAAAATTGAACAATTTAGTTTTTATATTAGAGAACAAGACACCCAACTCATTTACATAAACATACTTATTAGAGCAGTCACAATGGGTGAGGTATACTACCTCAAATTAAAAAAATATAATAGCAAAAAAGAGGGAAAAAGAGGCCTCCAATGGATTATGCATTTTACATACACTTTTACATACAGCTACCTACATCACCACGTCTAGCTTCTACTGTTTACGTATCAACAATTATTATTTTGATTTCTCTCTTCTCTTCCCTTCCACTACCTATTCCCTCATTTTCTTTTAGGATTGGCGCCAAACTCTTTCTGGACTATGCTTGGGGAGACCCTATTTTAGGGCTTCTCATTTTTTCTTCTTATCTCTCCCTTCCTTTCTCATTAGCTTCATCTGCCGTTTTAGTATAATTTCATTGAGATTTTAGGTTGGAAATGTGAAAGAGAATTTTGGATGCGAAAGGTTTCTTGGTTAGTTCTCTCCTCTTCCTCCTGAATATTGTTCTTTCTTTTGTTTTGTGTTTTTCGTTGCTTTCTTTAATTATCTTGGTGGCTTTGAATAGATCAAATTAAGGAAGGACATAAGAACTTTGTTTTCTTTTATGATATATTATGATATTGATATATAGTACTTTTCAGTTTCACACATGCATATCTATATAGAGGATGATCAAATTAGTAGATTTCGTATGTCATTCACTTGGAACACTTTTTAGAGCCTTAGGAGGCTAAAGTACAAAATCATTTGGCAGCTTTATTGTTTTGAATATTGAGAGTCTAATCTAGTCTATTATATATACATATATATTTATATATATCATCTTTGGATCAAGATGATCTATCTCTATGTCGCTTTGACAAAATCATTCCCAATACTTTTGACAGAAACCCCATTTGGAGAACATTGTATTGAGACTTATGCATGTATTATTTTCTTTTTTCATCGTATAAAAGGCGATCAAAACATTATCATTAAAAAATGTATAGTTCTCTATAAATATACATTATGTATTTTTTTGTATCTTTTTAGATTATTAGATTATTACTATTCCATTTCCTTTTTTTTCAATGATTCTAGATCATTTGAGTGTTTTGTAAGGGATGGCTCCATTTACACTGTTCAAAATTTTTTGGTATGCATATGATTTATGATATTGATGCTGAAATTTAGAGAATTAGACGAGGGAGAATAGTTGTTTTAGATGAATTAAGAATCAGAGATATGCATGTCAGATTATGCTATTGGTCCTAAATCTTTGGTATGTCTGAGACTTAGTTGACTTTATTCTTTAGTTGGTTTCTGAACATAAACATCAACTCTATATGTTTCATTTGTAGCTATCTACTTCTTGTACGATTTGTCACTTGTTTGAAGCTGTAGGTAATTGAACCATTAAAGCTTTTGTTTAAGGATGAGTTTTGAACTATGACTAATGACATTGTTTGTGCGTACACTTGTTACAAATTTCCTTTTCATATGGCTTGATACAAATTTATTTTGGGAATCCAATTATCACAGGAAATAGAAATTTAATAATTTTTTTCTTTCATTTCTAAGTGATTGTTGTAGATGGAACCAGAGTATATATTTGCAATATTTGTGACGCATTATGTTAAATCCAATACACATCTTATCGTCATCTTTTATTTTTTTTTCTTTTCTAGAAATCTTATTTTGAATATTTTTTGTTTCATTAAGCTGCATCATAGGGATAGTTAGTTTATCAAATGGTGTTACTGATGTGATATTGGTATGTTGGTAAATTCAATTTGGTATGCAGGGATCCATAACAGTGAAGGAAGAGTTTATTTTTTAAAAAATCTTGGGTGTGTGGATACTAGTATATGAAAGTAGAATTAAAGGATTTAATGTAAGATATTCAAATGACCTTTTATGATATGCATTGACTATCTGTCAAGCACGAAGGGAACTGTCCTTACATTTTTATATTAATTTTTATTTTTTTCTGTTGTTGAATATGGTTGGGACTTCGAACTTGGAAGTCAAAGGAGGGAGATACTTCTTTTAGTTTTATTTAAATGAGAAAAAAAAGAAGGTTTAATAAATTCTGACAGTGATTGCCTACATCTTTCAGAATTTCATCAATTGATCCCCTTACTTATTAATTACATGCGACAATGCAACGACACAGTAACTTTTAATATTATTTCATTCTTTCAGGACCATTTGCTTTCTTGTAGACCTGGTGTTCTAAATGTGGGTTAGGATGAAAAAGAAAGTAGCATAGTGTCATTAATTAATTAAGGGAGAAACATAAGTCATTATCCATTTCTTTAGGCATTCTTTTTTGGGACAATTTTGCAGACCTGATGTTTTATGGTTAAACTTTGCAGATATAGTTGTGTGGAACTTGAAGTGGAGTTTAACCTCACTCAAGACCATCCTGTATTCATTAAGCATCAAGTATGTCTCTATTTTCTTTGCTTAAGTTTCAGTCGATTATTGTAATTTATTAGAGGAAAGACAAAGAACATATAAATTTTAGTGGGAAATGAAAATAATATTTAATAAAGAATAAAATGAAAATACTGTAAAATTTGTTAAGCACTCTTGTTTTGGGCTGTTAAAAATAAGCTACAGACAAATAATTATGTAACGCCTTGCGTTTCGGGCACCTATGAGTAGCTATTAACGGGGTGCTACGATGTATATGGATATTATTATGAATGATAATATATTCTTAAGAATCAAATTTGATGTTTCAAATGTTTGCCAAAGTGTTAAATGTGCGGTTTGGTGACAAACCGAGCATTTCGGTGTCGAACCGAAATGAAAATCTTAACTTGGTAAATTCTCGGATAATCGTTAATTGAGAAGTATAATTATGACAAAATAATATTAGACATTAAATTATTGGATTAATTTATATTAAGGTGAAAAAGTTTGATTTTTATTTGAAAAATCTATGGAAATGCTTTTTTTTTTAAATGCACATTTTAGCCAAAAATGGGATTTTGGCTAGTTAAATTACTTTGAGTTACAAATATTGGAGTGTGACCACTTAAATTAAATAATAAGGTCAATTTAATTTAATTATCCTAGGTTAAAATCTCAATTAAGGCAAAATAAGAAAAAAATACTACATGGCAACTTTTTGGAGAAAATTACCATTAGACTATGATTAATTAGCTCAAGTTAGATTAATTAGGAAATTAAACAAATGGTAAATAGGGTTAAAAGGAGCGGCAGCTAGGGGAGGGCCTTATGGTCATTTTACATACTTTTAGAGTTAGTATATATAGTAAAAAGTCAACAAAGTCTTCATTTTCACATAGTTTTCTCTCTCAAGAAATTCATTTTCTCTCAAATCCTCTCCCGTCTCTCTAGTTTGGTCGATTACCCCATCACTTCCCTCTGATTTTTTTTCACCAATTCCCACCTAAACACTCACTATCCCATCCTCCTTCTACACACCTAGTTCTAGGTCACTTGAGTTTTGGTTTGGAGTTAAGGAAAATGCTACACTATCAAAGGTAAAAAGCTAAACTTCATCTTGTCAAAGTTTGAGTTTTGGTTAGTTTTTTGCTCTTAGATGAGTTTGCATGTTTGTGTAAATTGACTTGTGGTAATTTGGGGAGTGCATAAATGTAGACCAAAGGCTAAGCAATTATTTTGAAGTGCTAGAGGTCACCAAAATCCCAACCAAGGTCATCAAGAGGAATATGTTCACCTAGCTCCTATGTGTTTTGTTTCAAATTCTTGTTAAATCTTCCTTGTTTAAATTGTTTGATGTATTTTTTGACGTTATAAGTAATTGTTGGGACTGTAATAATGTTTATTTTTTAGCTGATCATATATGTAGGAGTGTTTGGATTTTTGTTAGGGATGAAATCCAACATTCCATAGGCAAAACCATGATTTTTGTAAGAAAATATTTAAGACTTGACTTCCAAAGGGTCAAGCGAAATCTGGATGAATCTGATTTTGGGTTTTTTTTTTATTTGCATGTTGAATTTTAAGATGTGTAAATATGCATAGTATGTAGAAACTTGCAAAAAGGAATTGAAATGACCAAGATATAATTTTTGCAAAATTTGTGTGCAATTTGGAAAATAGCATTTCGAAAAACTGGTTAAGCAGCAAACTTTTGACTATGATTTCCATGGGAAAATTATTGAATTTTTGGTTAATTTTTGGAAGAAACATGTTTTTAAGATTGGTAAATAAATTGGTAAAATTTCAAAGAAAAATGATAAAAAGTCTTAGAGTTGTGGAATTTTAAAGTTAGACAAAAATTTATGGAAGCTCAAAATAGCTTCTGGACAACCAAGTTTTGGAACCCGTTTCATAGTTGTTCAAATGACCTAATTTTTTTTATGAATAATGTTTACATATCCCAGTAGTATAGGCTTAATAAATTTCAAACCTAAATAGTGAACCAAAAAGACTATGAATTTCAAAATTTCACTAAAAAGATTTATCTTTTTCTAGACAGTTTTGAAAAATGGATTTTGTAAATAGATTTCACCAAGTAGGGTTAGTTTTGAATGAAATTTGGCTAGAAATTTCTTAGAATAGCCAAGTTTAGTTCTACAAAGTTTGAAAACTTTTAGAGCTGTAGTTTTTAAAATATATATTTCTAAAACTAGGTTACATATAACGTCGTTATGGCATAAAATGTGTGAGGATGAAAAATACCGTTGGTAGGTACTTTGTTATGAACTTAATGCCTAAAGCATAGTGCTAATTTACTATAATGCAATAATTAATTTGAGCACAATGTTTGTTAGTTACAGTGTGGGTTAACAAAGTGGAATTCTCTAAGGGAAGATTTGTTGCGCGTAGCTAAGGACATCTAGTAAGTTAGTTTATGATTTATATGTCTGCTACATGAGGTAACTAGTGTTTAAGTAAGGCTTATACACTACTTAGAAAGAGATGATTCATTTAGAGCTAATCATTAGGCGACGCTTACACTCCATTTATTATTTATAAATGTGGATGGTTTCCATGTTGTAATATAGTGCAGACGTTTTTCGACTATTTAATGACTATGCAGACGAATTTTTCCTTTGATGTTTTTTCCTACCTCATGAGTCCATGGACGGTTTCCCATGGTTATATATAAATGGGTAGATGGTTGGTTTTTACTCAACTCATGAGTGTGTAGACGGTTTCCACCGTTTTATTTGTAGCGTAGACATTTTTCGCCTACTCGGTTATTGTGCAGGCGATTTCTGCCCTTGACATTATTTTTCCAGATAGCTACCAGGACAATTGGCCAGGAGGTAAGTGAGCCAGATAACCTAGGAGTTTGAATGAGCCTATGTGGATCCACCAAACCCCGTTCTTTGTTTGAAATTAGTATAAATGCTCTAGGTAACCGATGGTTACCCTAAAGAGGGATTTCTGAATTAGATGTCACTGTAGAAACTTGAGTCCCCACCGCGATTGAGTTAGGATACTATGGAATACCTTGGAAAGTCCTGAATTGGCTTCTAGGGTCATTTCTATTAGTGAATGTTGTTTCCTACTTTTGCTTTGGTCTGTATTTATTTCAGGGTTTTGAGTCTGGGTTCTGCTAAAGGAGGTAAAGGTAGGGTGATGCTACCACGACACTCAGGCATTCTTAAAATTAGTTGGTTGGGGCCCAGATTTATCCGAAACCCTAAGTGTGGTAAGTTATGTATTGTAAGGACAATGGGTCTTTGGTTCCTATTTAGTGTTTCTTCTATGTGTTGTTAAATTGACTTACTAAGCGTTTTCTCTTACAAGGAAAAGCTTAACCAGTGAGAAGTCAGAGTTTGCCTGCGAAAGTGTACATGTGGCCTAACCTTTTGGGAGTCTGCACATTCAAAAGTATTGTTTTATTTTGTTTAAACTATGTTGGGTTTATCACAATATTTTTCTAATACTTTTTAAAGTTTAATGTAAATATTTTTAGTGTGTGCACCCATTACATTAAAAGTTTTTTTTTTTGGAATTTTAAGACCCTTTTAAATTTTATAAATGACTTTGAATTCTGCAAATTTTGTGCTAGTATTTTCGGTTCTTTACAAATTATTGGTAGCTAGCAATATGTGGTATGTACTTGTTTGTTTGTTAATTAATACCAATAATACTAGTTTTGTTGTTTGACACCAAAACTAGTAGTGATATGTATGTCGTATGTAAGCTAGACATAATTATTTATAGCATGTATATGAACTTTTTTTTATGAATATATCTTGTCAAATTTCGAAGGATGGACTCACAACTTCATGGGGTTCATTCCTTCATTACACTATTACAAAAGGGGGAAGAAAGCTACAATGATTATCTTTCATCTTTGAATGACTTAGAATCTCAATATAGTCTACCCAATCTAGAAGATGGGACTGGTAAAACTAAAAATCTTGGATTGGAAATTTTAGTCTTGAAGAGGATAAATTACTAGTGGTAGCTTGGCTGAATACTTAGTATGGACTCAATTAATGGGGTTGATCAATAAAAATATTCATTTTGTTCTATAGTTCATGAATATTATGATAAAAACAAAAAAAATCTACAACTTTTGAACATAGTTCATGCTCTACCAGAAATAGATGGTCTACCATCCAACTTGCAACAAATAAGTTTTGTGGGGCTTTAGCTCAAATTGAAAGAAGGTTTCCAAGTAGATACTAAGGAAGATAAGGTGTATAGATAATATAATATAATTTTTATTATTTATAGGACTTTGAATTATATATTTCTCATTTGATTTACTTGAACTTTCAGATTGTGTAAGCGAAGGAGTTCTATCAAAGTATCCATCCTACTTTATTAAACTTTCCTCATTGTTGGACTAAAAGAAGATCGGTAATTCCAGATGGTTGTACTCATGAGTTCCTAGATGAAGATACTAAATCACCATCTTTAGATGTGAATTTAGAGAGGCCCATTGGAAAGAAGACTGCAAAGAAGTGAAAGATGAAAGGGAATACATTTTCCAATCTTACTGATTTGATGATTGAAATGAAAAGAGAGAGAAATAAATCAAATGCTGAGATGGGAGAAATTAGGAAAGAGTATGCCCCCATTGCAAAATAAAAGGCTTGAATTGAATAAACAGAAAAAAAAAAAAAATCACGACAAGGGAATTAGAGATTATGATAATAGATATATCAACTTTATCTCAAATGGAACAAGAGTATTTTTGTAGCATCCAATTGGAAATACTTGAGAAGCAAAAGTCTAGAAATCCATGATTGGAAGGTGCCCGGGCTGGTATTTTTGGTATTTTTTAAAGGTAACAATGCAACCACTTTTGAGAATTCTCGTTTCCTAGTTTTTATCATCGGTTTTTTGCATAGAAATATGCATAAACCAGCAGCCCAATACATGGTTATTTTTTATACTTTTTTTTTTTTATAGAAAATTACCCATAACTTTTCTATGTAGAACTTTGCATTGCACAAAACAAAAGCCCAACGATAGTTACTTTTGATAGTTTTTTTGTATAGAACACTTGATTGATGAAAATGCTTCTTCTTGAAAGAAACTTTTGCAAGCATTTTCTTTTTCTTCTTCTCCATGGCCAATTTTGCTGACTTGGTGATTTAGTTGATTAATATCTTAAAACTAAGGTTACATATTTTGTCTTCCAAGGAAATTTAGGAAATGTAATAAAGCAAGACAAAAGTACAATACTAGGCATAACATAATTAAAAAAAGAAACTAAAGTTGCATCTTTCTCAAAATAAGAACACAAATACTAGCCTAGAAACAGTAAAATATAAGATGCAAATACTTAAGATTGACTATATATTTCCCATAAATGTTTATTAAGATCCGACTGGAGTTGAAAATGATGTTCTTGATCTCGAATGTGATGATGTAGTTGGACAATTTTTCTATTTTCAATGCATGTAATCAATACTTACTAACATCCCAGGAAACCCATGATTATTTCCAACTATGCACAAGCTACCAATGACGGCCTTAATGAATTTTTTCAAACAATGGGTTGTTATATTTTCTGCAATCTGCAAGTATTTATCAACAAAATCTCTAGAGACTCCATAAGCTCATATTCTCATTGCAATAGTTATTTTTTTAAGTGAAGAATGGCCCAATCTTTTAGCAGCATCTCATTTTTGGATGAAATATGATTCATATGCTTCAACTTCTGCCTGAATACATAAGAAAAGATGATGTTGCAATCGGAACCTCATGCGGAATAAATTTGGTGGATACGCCTATGACTCAGCAAAATAATCTTGAAAGAGGCGTTGAGGGCCTTCAAGTGAATTTCTTCGAATATGCACAATGGGGAATATGGCTACGATGCGATGTTGAGCCTCTTTCATTACTCAAGCATTCTTCTTCAATAGCAAGAGCTAAATTATCTCTAACTCCCCCTCCTCAGATGAGAAAAGATCAAATATCTCAAAGTTAGGATCCATAGGAACTATATAGAAAGATGAAAAGTAAAAAATGTGTAAAGAAATGAAAGTGAAGATGTTGGTGAAAATTTGTAAAAGAGTGATATTATTTATAGATGATGTTTTGAGAAAATCATAAGAATATTCTTAGTATATGCTGAAGAATATGTTAAGAATATTCTCTCACAATTATCAAAGAATAATATCCATGAAATTTACCAAAGAATATCTTTAGAGTATTCTATTATATATAAATATCTCCAATGAATACTCTCAAAATATACTTTGCGAATAATATAATTTTTTATATGAAGTTTTTTAAATTAATTGATATTTTAGTTTATCTCATAAATTTGGATAAATTTAAATTATAATGTAATTATGTGATATTACATGTGGGTGGATATTGTAAATATTAAAAAATATAAGGATATTATTGATAGTTATAGAAAATATTTGAAATTAATAAAAAAAATATTTACAAATATAATATTTAAAAGATATAGAGAAAAAAATAAAGAAGATGATGTATGGTATAATATAGAAATTAGAAGTAAAACAGAAAAATATGTGTTTTAGTAAGAAGTAGAGCATTCATTAGGAGTGCTCTTAGTAGCCAAAACTAATGAGAGGGAGTAAAAAAAATACAGTTTTAAATTGGGAGCCTAAAAGCTTGTGCCTAATTATATCTTGCTAGAAGAGCAAGTGCTTTCACCTAATCGAAAGGCTACCTAAAAATAGCAAAGATGATTCATGATATACATAACCCATGTAATAAGAGAATATTAAAAGGTTAAGAGGTTGCTACTCTAACCAAACATCTAACAAAACCTTTTGGTTAGTATCTGGAATTAATACTTTCCAATGTAGAGAAGCAAAGAATAATAATAAATGAGTAATGATATGTGCACCCAAAATATACATCCAAACATTACACATAGTGATGTGTCAGTTTAGCCTAGCCAATCACATTTATTAAAATTGAGACTCACTGTTTTAAAAAGCAGTGACATGACACTGTGTGTAATGTTTGAGTGGATATTTTGGGTGCACATATCATTGCTCATAATAAATATACTAAGCAAAGGAAAAACTTATTGGGAAAGTAATTAGTTGAAAAATAATACAGTAATCATCATTTGTGAAGGCAAATTCTTGTTTAACTTGGGAACATATAATGGTAGTCTAACTTTACAGGGTTTACACAAAGCTATCATTGTAATGACCCGAATTTCCTAATAAGGCTTAGGACCTTGATTAGGAGGCCGGGATGGCCATAATTTATTTATTATGCAATTAAATGATTATATGCATGATTATGTGAGATATATCATAATATGACTAGATATGCATGTGTTAGGTGTATTAAATATGCATGTGGGCCAATTTCTCTTTAATAGGGAAATTTTCATATTTTGGCCATTTTTGACATATATGTGATATGTGCGTGGTGCTTCATTATTATTTTGTTATGCATGAGTTACTCAACATGAGACGATCCTAGGAAGCAAGCTAGTGGGAAAGTCACAATGGGATTTATACTTGACTCAGAGTGAGTCAAGGGGTATTTAGCACATTACTGGGATATTGAATAATGAGAATAAATATTTGATGATAAATTGGGAGTTAGTGAGATCAAGGGGAAATTCTGGGAGTCTTGACTATTTTACCCCCCGGGGCGTTTTCGGGACCCTGAGCATTAGGATTTGCTTCAGGTTACTTAAGCTTGAGGTAACCTGTTAAGAAATAAAAAAGAACGTTCAGAACGTTCTCTCTCCCTCAAAGTTCTATTTTCGACACCCGATCGCATTTTTGAAGGAAACTTGAGTTTTAGGACTCGGATCCAAGCGAGGACTGAGGCATAGCGATTCTAGGAAAGATTAGAAGCTAATTAGTCGGAGGATTTAGTTGGAAAACAACTCAATCGGAGGTAATTCAAGTTTTATGTTCTAAGTTTTAAAATTTTTTAAGATTTGATTGGATTTTATGATTTGATTGAGGCTTGAGTTTTGTTGATTTTGGATCATGGGGATATTTGGGAACTTTGATTTTGGGATTTTGATATGTTTGGGTAGGTTTTTGGAAGGTTTTTAAATGGAGAAAATGAGGTTTTTGGTTGGGTTCGTGGTTGGGTTGTGGCCTTGTTCTTGGGCGTCGCGGCCCAGGCTTGAAGAAGGAGGAGGCTGGCTGATTTGCAGGTAAGGCCGCAGCATTGTGTTGGAGCACCACGGCGCAAGGTGCAGTCAGAGAAGAGGTTGGCCTCTGTCTGGAGGTGGGCTGCGGCATAGGGTTTGGAGGGCCACAACGCTTAAGGGAAATTTTGCCAATATTTTTTTTTTAGTCATGGGAACTTAACTCTAGGGGTTTGGGATCGATCCTACTACCCAGTTGAGCGGGATTCGACGTCCCGGAGGCTTGGGTTGGATTTGGAAGTATTTATTTACTCATTTTGATGAGGTTTGATATTATTGTTGTGACTAGGTTATCGCTAGGGGCTTGGAAATAGGATCGTGCTTGTGGCTTGTTTATTGGTAACATGTGCTTGGATCAAAGATAAGAAAACTGCACCCAGTATGTGAATATGGAATTGATCAGAGCTTGAGTCTCTATAAATGTGCATGATCATCATTATGCTAGTGATTGTTAAGCAAGCGTGATGAATGCCCTACATTTGGATATTTGACATATGATATAGGCATGGTTGCATTGCTTACTTATGAGTGGCACTGACCTATGAGTCAGAAATCGGCACGAGTCGTACTGTATTGGCTTAAGAGTCAAGAAAGACATTGATGTCTTCAACACAAGCCGAAATGATTAGATCTAATCAACATAAGCATTGAATGAATCATCATGAGCATTAATGCTTGACCGACCTCAAGTTCGATGAAAATTAAAAGCGCTTGTCTAGTCTAAAGGCTAGTTACTTAGAGCCAGGGCCAAAAGGCTCAGGTGACTGCAACGTCACATGGCTATAGGTGCTGAGCCTAAGTTCGTGACTCACTCATCAGTCACTTATCTAATTAGTGTGCAGAGCCCAAAGTGTGACTCTTTAGTCACCTATCTGATTAGGGTGCGGAGCCCAAAGTGTGACTCACTCATCTGATTAGGGCTACAAGCCCCAGTATGATTACGAAAATCATAAAGTGATATTCACTCATTTGACTAGGGTACGAAGCCCCAGTGCGTGACTTAATTATAACATATTTGAGTAATTTATTTTAGATGGACACATTGGCCATCTATTCTCATTATGACTTGATATTCATCGATACAAAGGTCAGGGCCCACAATCTTTATTTAGATTTATTTGCATGCATGAATATGACTATTATTGCTAGGCATGCCTATTATGATTTGGTAACATGTTATTACCTGTTCATGAGCATATTGAGTTTTCTTCCTAAGCTTCGGCTCATGGGTGTTATGTGGTGCAGGTAAAGGCAAAAGAAAACCGGACCATCCTTGAGTTGGAGAGCTTAGGTGGCGATGTGTACATATGCGGCTGCTCGACCACCAAGACCGAGGGTTTAAAGAGGAACTAGGGCTAAACTCTATTTTGTCGCTTAGGTCGGCTGGTCGTAAATATTTTGTTGTAATTAACCTTTAAATTATATTTTGGGATCCCAATGTATATAGTAAACGTTTTAGTAAAACGTTGTATCTTAACCAAAAATTTTAACTCTAAATCGTAATCACATTTAGTTACATGATTATGACCAAATGACTCGTCTAGCGAGTTTAGCACTGTTTAAAAATGCACACCGTAACAGTCCCTGGGTAGTAGGGTGTTACAATAATTACTCGTTGCACTAGTGACATAATGATTACACCAAGACTAAGTATGTCAATTTGACTAAAATTAGTTTCATCAACATAAAATGTTTCATAGGTATTTTTGCATTGTTCTCTTATTGATGTGAATGATCTTGGTAAAGGGAGAGTGTTTGTTTGGATTGTTCATTTACCGACCTGATAGAGTCAAAAAATAAATTATCAAAAAAAAAATAATAATAAGGGGGAGTATTTGGGTTGTCTTCCTTTTTTGGCATGAGTTATTTGATGCATAAAGTAGCATGTTTTTATTAATTTGTAGCCCATGAAATGATTAAAATCTTCTCAAACCTTCCTTACGTACAATTTATGATGCATATAGTAGCATGTGTTGGAAATATATTACTTTATACTTTCTAAATCAACAATTAATAATGAGAATAGTTAAATAATAGAAGTCCTAGATACTAATCAAGAACCTTGTTCAAAGTATGAATGCAAATCTTGATAATCAAAGAAACATATTCATGGTATGAATGACAACCTTGAAAATAAGAAAGTGAGTGATTAAATGATGATAAGATGAACTTAGAAACATTTAATCATCAATACTAACAATGAAAACACAATAGAGTAACACAAAACAAAGTTATGGTTAGATAGATACAACCTTTTGTTTAGAGCAACTTGAATCTTCAAAGTTGTAGAACTTCTAAGGCTTATACACAATAAGAATATTATTACCGAAAATATCTATTCCAAGCCTTCCCTAATTGCTTGAAACTTCAACCAAGTAAAATGAGATTTGGGATTGAACAAGCCTTAAAACTCATGCAAGTCAAGCAATGCTTGATGAGTTTCTTGGAGAAACCTTTGGTCTTTGAGAGAGAGATCGGAGAGAGTGATCAAGTCTTTCAAAACTCTATGACGACCCTTTTATTGTGTAGGCACCATCATTAGGTCTAACCAATAGGATTAGAGATGATTAACTCGTTATTTGGAGCTTATTTTACGTATTTGTACAGACATGTCAGGCGATACGTATCGCCTACTGAGGCTTTTTAGCCCCTTCGCATTTAGGCAATGCAACGCCTCTTAGAAGGTGACACATCGCCACCCCCCTGACTTTTGACCCATCCAATGGTTCTAAAATTGCACCAAATGCTACAAAACTTTTTCGGAATGTTTATTTACCTCATTGTATCACTTTAGACCCATAAAATTCACTTTTAGATGCCTACTACACAATCTCATGTTTTCACTTCAATTTAGTAAAAATCGTTAAGTGTTTCACACCTCGATGTGTAGCAACCAACACTAACCATCCTTGGATGAAACTCACGATTGTGTCAGTGTTGAAACTATTCTCCCAGTGACTTTTTCTTACCCATTGAATTCTTGCCCTTGATGTATACAAGTTTGGAGTTGGGTTGCCATCATTGATGGATATATTATTCTAGGAGTTTCAGTCCCATCCCTTTTGAAGTGGAACTTACAAACCTCTTTGCAAGAGGTTTTGCAAATGGATCCGCCAAGTTCTCACTTGTCTTAACATATGTTCGGGGAGAAAAAAATACTAATAAGCCTTAAAATAATAAAAAAAATTAAGGAAATATTATCATTTTTGGTATCATGTGTTTTAACGAAACATAACATTGGTAATTTATATTCTCGGTAATGATTATCAAATACCCTGTAATTTGAAATTGTAGATACTTTATGTTATCAATCATGGTCGTTAGGTACCTTATCATTTGAAAATCTGAGTAAAAGCGTACCCTGCTATTCATGCGAATATACCCATATTGTCCCTTGTAACTTGTGACCAAATTTGAGTATAGGTTATCAAAGTATAGACAAATTTAATTATAGGAAACTCGATGATTATTATTGGAAACATAATGTACCATTACCAACTTTGTATTTTGTTATAACATAAGGTTGTGTAAGAATTTATTTTAGGAAGATTGGAAAGGGAGGAAGTTGAAAGAATGAAGGTTTAGGGATATTAATGATTTTATTTATAATTAATTTTTTAGTTTTATTTCATGGTTAGGTTAGTTTTTATTTGATTAGTGTTTAGTTTATATAGTTTATGAATTTGAATTTTGTTTTATTGTAATCAAAATAAATTTTTTTAAGATTTTAATGAACTATAATAAATTTTTATTTATTTTTAATTAGGGTTTAATTTGTTTTTATTTAACTAATTAAGGCATAAAAGCAAGGGTATTTCAATTATATTTAAAAATATTTTGACTAAAATCTAGGTTCAATAGACTAATTTTAATCGTTTGACAAAACATTGGGTCTAAAGAAAAATAATTTTTTAAAACAGAGTGTCCCTTTAGTTAAAACACAAAGATAAAAAATGGTATAACCCTTTAAAAAATTTCTAACTTCTCCACTCCAAATCTCCTACAAAAACTAAAAAATAAAAAGGAAAAATTAATTTAAAGTTAATAATAATTAATGAGCAACATTATTAAAAAAACAAAAGTTTGTTGAAATGTCATAATTCCACTTCAAATAATCAAAAATAGGTAGAAGGTGCAGAGGTGTGGTTGCCGCTCGGAAAAATAAGGGTTTCAGCCTCAAGTGTTATGTCGAATAATAAATACTCCTTGGGCACTAAGTGCAAGTGAATTTTACTTTGCCCAGTGACCATTTATTACGTTGAGCATTGCTAGACATAATAAATTACATCTAATAATTCTCGATGCAATCATATGTTGTGCGTGGACAGGAATTGCATGATTGGGTGCCGAAATACTCTTTTTTGTAATAGATTAGTTCTAGTGTTAGTGGATTTTTCTAAATATCTATCAAGAAAGAGTGAGTTGGGTCTCCTTTTCTCAAAATGACACTAAGTTAGGGACACGAGGACACCACAAATTAATATTTTATAAGCAGTGAAATAGAATATTTGGTAGCTCTTTTTTTTTTTTTGTTTGCTAAATAGAATATTTGGTAGCTTACAAACTTTGTAACTAATGTTCTTTATCATGTAGTGATGTCCTAACGGTACTATCTAGTTGTGACCCCTAAAATGAGTTTTAGCAAGTGGGGCAATATTTAATTTTTTTTTAATCTTTAATGAGATGATGATGTTATTATTATTATTATTATTAGTGGATATAGTATCCGTACATTTTAGTGTGACTCAACCATATATTTAAAAGTGTCGTTTCAGTGAAAAATAATAAAATATAAGAGGAAGGGAACATCCACAAGATTTTTATTTATTTATTTTTTCAGGTATCACTTTCAAATTTCAATAAATCAAAGAGGGATCTCTCTTTTTTTTTTCTAAGTAGATTGGAAATAGAAATTTCATGCTTTATGCATAATACGCACTAATTCTAAAATAAGACAAAATTATGTGGCATCCCAAAAATAGGCTTTTTCGATATTTTTTTACTATAATGACCATCTCATTAACCCTTCTCTCTCTCTCTCTCACACACACACAGTCTCCCTCTCTACTATGGCGACACCACCACCACCACCACTTCCTCACCATTGAAGCTCTTTTCCTCACTCAAAAATCGTTTCTCTCTATCCTTTTTCCTTCGGATCTCTACCCACAATTATCCTTTGGATTGAAGCACCTACCTCCATTAACACTACCATTGAAGGACTCATCAAAATTGTGTGTTATATATCAAAAACTTAAAGTGTTATGTGTTCGAAACTTGCAGATCTCGAAAAAAATACCAAAACTAAAAAAAAAAAAACTTGAAACAGACATTTGAGTGAAAAATTATGCATCTCCAAAGTTTCATCAAACTTCAGCACATACGCATCGCAAACATATTGCATTTGACCAAAAATCAAGATTTAGTAAATGCATTGCAATTGCATCACATGCGCATCACAAATGCATTATTTATTGCAAAAAATCAAGATTTCATGAATGCATTGCCTTTGCCTCGCATGCGCAACACAAATGCACTGTTAGACATTGTTAAGCATCATTTTTTGGCCTAAAAACCATGTTTTCAATGAACCATCGCAACTGCATCATATAAGCATCGATATGCATCATTAGACATTATTTTTGGCCTAATAACAATTGTTCAATGCCTTTTTCGCTATCAACCTAATCCAAGAGTTTAAAGAAAAATAATGGAAAAGAACATGAGGATTTTACGTGGTTCAAACTATAAAAGATTCATAGTCCACGAGTCTTTGGTATTTACTAAGCTTGAATCTTGTTTGAAAAAGCTTCAATGGTGGTTCTCAAGCAGCGAATATATTGCGCTGAGTTACAAATTTTTTCTCTCTCAAATTTGAACCCCTTACAAGGAGATACCCCAGCCCTATTTATAGAGGTTGGTGTAATGCTCTGGATAGCCAAGACCGTTACACTGTGTATTTTAAATAGTGCTAGACTCGCTAAAAAAGTCATTTGGCCATAACTGTATAACTAAACGTGATTTACAGTTTAGGGTTAAAATATTTGGTCAAAAAGGAATAACCAATTCATTAAAAATATTCACGTCCATACATGGGATCCTAACATAACATTTAAAAGGTCTATTATAGTTCAAAAGTTACAACTAGTTGACCTAAGCGGCAAAATAGGGTTTAACCCTAGTTCCTCTGAGAAACCCCCGGTCGTGGTGGTCGAGCAGCCACATATGTACACATCATCACCAAAGATCTCCAACTCATGGCTGATCCAGCTTCCCTTTCCCCTTACCTGCACCACATAGCACTCGTGAGCCAAGGCTCAACAAAAAAACTTAAACATGCTCATAAGTAGTCAATAATATATCATAGAATCATAATAAGCTTGTCTAGCAGTAATAACCCTACTCATGTATGCATTCTATGAAAATAAGTGACTACACTATCACACAGGGGCCCGCTGCCCTAACTAGATGACTAATAAGTCATATTGGGGCCATGCCCTAGGATATGGGACAAATAAGTCACCTCGGAGCCCATTGCCCTATCCTTTGTGTAACCAGCCTTAGAGCTAGCCCAACGTACCTAGCGCTTAACTTTCCATGACCATTGGGTCGGACAAGCTAATAATACGCTCCCGATTAGGCCTAACCACAACGACAAGCACTTAGCGCGCTATTGCCGCCTTGAATATAAATCAATGCTTTCGATAGCGCTCAACACTATTGCTGTCCTTGACTCATACGTTAAGCCATTCTCAATCAGATAATTCAAACACGCATACATGATATAGAAAATATCTAGATACAGATCATTCAACATGTTTAATCAAACAATCATAGGCATAATCATAATCATGCACATTTATAGGGGCCCAAGCCCTAATAAAATCTATATTTAACAACCGGGCCAAGCCCTAATCACGTACATCACGTATTGGGTGAAGTTTTCTTACCTTTGGTCCGAGTACATGCAATTAGGCAAGCAAGCACGACTCTCGAGAACGATCCTCTCACGAGCCTTAGCGGTAACCTAGTAACAACCCACAAATAACGTTCTCATTACCATTCAATTCCATAATTGGAACCTGAGACCAATCCCTTGCTCTCGAGACCTCCAATTTCCCCACACGAGGTGGTGAAATCATCCCCTGAGCCCCTGGGCCTAAGCCCTAAAAATACAAAATTAAGGCCCCTCAAAATGGCCTAGCGCCGTGGCACAGCCTAACAGCACCCAGCCAAGGCCCCGTGCCCTAGAACATCCCATCATAGCTTGGAAGAACAGTGCCGCAATGCCCTTATGCGAACCCAAAAAAACTGGGTTTTCCCACCATTCACATCGAGCCAAAACTCCCAAAATCTCACCCCAAACTTGCACCAAGGTCCCAAATGAGCCTATGAATCTCAATAACGCATCATAAGCATTACAAAAACCTCAAACACCAAACCGAATCTCTAACCCAAATCAAAATGCAACCATAGCTTCAAACATTGCTAAAACTTAAACCACTGCATGAATTCATCAGAATAACAGAGCATGACCTTACCTCAAAGAAGAATCACACCGCTGTGCTGCTGTTAATCACTTCCTAGTATCAATTCCCTTTAATTCCCAAGCCTTTTCCTAAAAATAATAAATGTCCCAAAGCTATGAGAGAGAGAGAGAGAGCTGAGAGTATTCTTTAGTGTTCTGTTTCCTTCCCCTGAAGCATTCTAGTGACTAAGTCACTCAAGTTGGTAAAAGACAAACACACCCCTTGCTAAAACTCTTATTCATCTAATGCCCCCAAGGGCAAATCTGTCTTTTGTCACCTTTCCCCGTTAATCATAATTAACATCTCACAATTATCCTTACCTCCATTATCATCAAATAATCACTAGATAATTTACTATTACACGATGAATCCCAGTAACATATTAATTTACCAAAATACCCCTAGGCTCACCTCGAGCCAGGAATTTGAACCCGTTATGACTAAACCGCTAACTTGATCCTGTGAATACCAAAATTCTGCTTGAACGAGGCCGCTGTCTCGTGACCCTTAAAATATAGGTTGGGGATTGAGACAGGCTCGACTGTCTTGCCCACGTGCCCCTGCACCTCGCGCCACAACTTCGTCTCTCGCACAGGAGCCCTACATCACAGCGTCGTCTTGCGTGCAGGGGCCTCACGCCATGGCTTCGTCTTGCGCGTAGGGGCCTCACACCATGGCCTCATCTCGCGTGTAGGGGCCTCGCGCCACGACCTCGTCTCATGTGCCAGGGCCTCGCCCCGCGACCTCATCTCACGCGCAGGGGCCTCGCACCATGACTTCGTCTCATGAGGCTCTTGGCTTCTATTCTCCTTGGGGTCATGATTTCCATGAAGATCCAAAAAGACTTCAACATATAAAGGGTAAGAGAATAGGATGCACTATGAGGTTGAAAGCCCACGCATAACCAGAAGAGCACGTACGTGTGTGGAATTCACATACAATTGGTGAACCTCGTCTACTCTAGGTACGAAATATGTATGGAGGTACGACCCTGAAAACCCTAGATGACAGACCCTAACTCCATGCCAGACAAGTAGTGGTCGTATGCGCAAGGTACTTGATGTGGTCCTTCCTAACCACCTTCTGACATAGGTGCTAAGAATATAGTGGAGGTACACCCTGGTACTGAAGTGGAGGTGCTCCCGCACACCCTTGGCGTGTACTGGAGCCGACCACCACGCTCCTGGCACCACTACCATATGTAGACTGCATAAGCAGAGTCATGTCCCCAGGGACCACCATGTACAGTGAGCCAATAGTGCTCTACTATAAATATGACGTCCCTTCACCTGAGAAGGGGGGGGGATTTTTGGAGAATTTTGTAACCAGTTATTGCTAATGAAAAGAGATATTCTACATTCTCTCCATTTTTCATTCCAGAATTCTAACATTTACATTTGATGTTCTTGAAATCGTAAGGAAGTTTTCGTGAAGTTTAGTGAGTTTAAAGTTCACTTCTTTTACAACTCCAAAAGTTCTTGATCTAACTTAGTTAAAGAGTTCTTACCGTCAACATTTTGGTGCCGTCTGTGGGAAGGATAAGTGCCAAGCCACTGCTCTTCTATTGATTCCGGCAAAGAGAGATGCCAAGATTTTCTAAGCGTCTGAGAGAACCACAAGAGGTTGAGGTCCACCTTGACGGAGATCAGCTGAAGGCCTCCATGAAGAATCCTCTGCCACCCGAAAATGTGGATGCCCCGAAAATGTGGATGCACCAAAGGAGCCCAGGGTTCCTGAAGATGAAAGTGAGGCTTCGTCCCTAGCTGTCCAGCCTGATGAGAACCGTCCAAGACCAACGACTGCTCCTACGGGAGGTGCCGAAGAGTTTCCGCCCCCAAGGTCACTGCAGGTGTCGAACGCCGGCCGGCAAGATCTAGGTCCATCAATGCACAGGCCAGACAAGAGTCCTCGAGTACATTCCATAAGCTCGAGCTCTAGGTCTCGATTTTACGAAGAGGAGATACGCGAATTACATCAGAAGAACCAAAGGCTAGAAACCACCTTAGAGAATATGCAAGAGGTGTTGAATGGCCTGCTACAGGAAAAATCAAGCATGCCTCTTCCTAGGCAAAAGGAGAAAGGCTAAGAGGGTGGAGAAACCACAGTCCCTGTGGATGATGGGAGGACTCAACTCTCCACTAGTAATACCCCTCGGACAAAGCAGCATGAACGTCCCAGATAGGCGAAGAAGCTTAAGAGGCCTGAGCGGAAGAACAACGCTAGCCCTCACAATGAAGTTTAGGTCACTTCAAGGGAAACACCCTCAGACTTAAGGGAAGAACTCAACAAGAAAAGGATGAACGAGAGGAATACACCTCCTATGGCTCCCTAGGAAGACAAAAGGAAAGGAAATGCCAACCCATCCAACTTGATAGTCTCCTTGAACAAAAGGAGACAAGACCTAGATACCGAAGGAGGAGCCTCCAGAGCAAGATAATCACCGCATCTGGGGGCACGCTCTTGATGACAAGTTCGATTATGAATCACCCTTCATTAAGGAAATCCAAGCCGTTTGCCTCCCAGCCAACTTCAAAGAGCCTCACATGACCCCTTATGAGGGTAATACAAATCCAAATACCATTTGGGCACGTTCAATGACCAAATGAAATTGAGAGGAATTAATAGTAGAGTCAGATGCCACTGCTTTGCTGTCACGTTAAAGGGTCTTGCGTACAAATGGTTCAAAAGACTCCGGCTAGGGTCCATTAGGTCTTGGCAACAATTTTCTGATGAATTTCTCAAACAACATCACATCGTGCGTGATTACACTATGCCAGGCACCAGCCTCACAAACGTAAAACAAGGAGAAGACGAGAGCCTAAAAAGATATATACACAGGTTCAATATGGAGGCAGCCAAAGTAGGAAGCTTGACCTGAGGAGAGTTAAAAATGGCCATTACGGACAGAGTGCGCTAGGGTAGTAAGCTGTGGGATAACATGCTAAAGAGGGAGGTCACTGACTTAGACGATTTCTATGAGCGGGCACAGAAATACATCCGTGTTGAGGATGGTCACGATGGCCTTAAGGCTGGAAAAGGCGGGTCACCCCCAAAACCCTCAATCCGTGAAGGCCTAAGTAGCGTAAAGAAAAAGAGGGTCTATGAAGGGTCGAGAGATGATCGGCCTCGGAAGCCTCAATGCATTGATGAACACAGACAGACCCCCTACACCTTTTACACTGACCTAATGCATGCTAGCGAGCATATCTTCGTCACGAATGAGAATTAGGTCCCCTTAAGGAGACCCCTGCCAATAAAGAAAGATCGATAAAAAAGAGACCTCGGTAAATATTGTCACCATCATAAAGACATTGCCATACCACCGCAGAATGCACTCATTTGAAGGTAGAAATCAAAGAGCTTATATGCAGGAGACACTTAGGTAGATACGTTCGCAAAGAAAACCGAAGACCAGAAGTAGTACCCTCACCATGTGCATGAGATCTAGCCCCAGAGGTGCAAGGAGAAGTTAAGACCATC
Source organism: Humulus lupulus (assembly GCF_963169125.1). Lineage (NCBI taxonomy): Eukaryota > Viridiplantae > Streptophyta > Magnoliopsida > Rosales > Cannabaceae > Humulus > Humulus lupulus. The sequence goes on from NC_084794.1 coordinate 133,623,449, forward strand.
TTTGGAGGGCCAGGGTTTGGATGCGAATCAAGGAAGGGCGAGATAAGTATGCCAGAGAAGCCAGGTGAAGTCCACCTCCATGTGTCTTAAGTTTGGAGCAACGCCCCCCAAAGAGTTTTAAGGGGGGGGGGGGGGGACGAATTAGTAACCTTCACCGAAGAAGACGCACAGGGTGTGCATTTTCCTCACAACAACCCCTTGGTGTTGACTATACAACTTGCTAACATGAGGGTGCATCGGGTGCTGGTGGACAATGGGAGCTCCGTAGACATCCTATATCGCCCAGCTTTAGAGAAGATGGGACTGAACATCAGGCACCTAAAGCCCTACAATACCTCCCTGTATGGATTTACAGGAGATTCGATACAACCCATAGGCACAATTGAGTTAGCTCTCACCATGGGAGAACAACCCAGACAAACCACCATAATGGAAAACTTTGTCATGGTAGACTACACCTCGTCCTTCAATGCAGTATTAGGGAGACCCTCCCTAAGAGAATTGAAGGCGATAACCTATGTATATCACTTGGCCATAAAATTCCCGATTCCTGAGGGGATAGCGAGCGTGAAAGGGGAGCAGAAGGAAGCGAGGGAATGTTCTAACATGTCCCTTCGCACAACCATAAAACCATTAGTTCCTATGGTGATGGTAGTACATGGAAGCGCAAACCCGCACGAATTGGATCCACGGGTCCCAGAGGAACCCAGGGTCGAGCCAGTAGAGGAGTTGGAAGAGGTCACAGTTATGAATGAGCCGTTAAGGAAGTTGATGGTAGGGAGAAACCTTCCGGATATAGTGAAGGTAAAGTTGGAAGAATTTTTAGAAGTTAACCTTGATGGTGGGGATAGATCAATCAATCATGTGCCATCACTTGAACATCAACCCAAAAGCAAGACATGTGAGGTAGAAATGGAGGGCGCTAGATCTAGAGAGATATGCGGACATGAAAGAAGAAGTTGACAAGTTGAGGAAAATGGATTTATCCGAGAAGAATTCTACCTAGTATGGGTATCCAACCCAGTCTTAGTCTCGAAGCCCAATGGGAAGTGGAGGAATTGCATGGATTTTACTAACCTCAATAAAGCCTGCCCCAAGGACAGTTTCCCGCTTCCTAGGATAGATCGGTTAGTAGACGCCACGATCGAGCGCAAGCTACTCAGCTTCATGGATTCATATTCCGGGTACAATCAAATACCCATGAACCCATCTGATGAGGAGCACACTTTGTTTATAACAGATAAAGGGCTTTACTGCTACAAGGTGATGCCTTTTGGGTTAAAAAATGCAGGTGCTACTTATCAAAGGTTGGTAAACAGAATGCTTGCAAATTAGATATGAAGAAATATGGAAGTATATGTAGATGATATGTTGGTAAAGATAAGGAGGGCAGAAGAGCTCACAAGTGACCTCGGTGAGATGTTTGACACCCTCTGAAGATTCAGATTGAAGCTGAACCCGCTCAAGTGAACCTTTGGAGTTTCTTCAGGGAAGTTCCTCGGTTTCATGGTGAATTCTCGAGGTATCGAGGCCAATCCTGATAAAATCAGAGTATTATTGGAAATGAGGCCACCACAAAACAAAAATGAGGTGCAATGATTGACAGGGAGAGTAGCAGCTCTCAACAGGTTCATTTCCAGATCCACTGAAAAGTGTTTCCCCTTCTTCAACATCCTAAAAGGGAACAAAAGGTTTGCTTGGGATTAAGATTGTCAGAAAGCCTTCGCTAAGCTAAAGGAACACCTCAGAAAACTGCCCCTTTTGGCTAAGCCAAAAAAAGGGGAAAGATTGTACCTGTACTTAGCAGTGTCAGAGCATGCCATAAGCGCCGCCCTAGTCAAAGAAGAAAAGAAGCATCAACAGCCCGTATACTATGTCAGCAAGCGGTTGGTAGACGCAGAAACCCAGTACCCAGAAATAGAAAAATTAGCATATGCCTTGGTAGTGGCCTCATGAAAGCTAAGGCCCTATTTTCACGCTCATGCTATTGAAGTGCTCGCCAACACGCCTTTGCATTAAGTCTTGCATAAACCAGAGACTTCAAAAAGGTTGCTAAAATGGTCAATTGAATTAAGTTAGTTTGACATCATTTATACCCCAAGAACCTCAATCTACAGGCAGGTACTTGCAGATTTTATAGTCGAGTTTGCCTACTGACCCCATGAGGAGGGAGAAATAGAAGAAAATGAACTAACTTGTGGAGGGGAAAAGTAACCTGAAGAATAGAGCCTCCATGTAGACAGGGCGTCCAACGAAGGAGGGGCGACATTGGCATTGTAATGACTTACAGTTAGTAGTATTTCAGGTGAAGGGCGAATATCAAGCTAGAGGCCCAAAAATTCTTGCATTCCTGGTCAAAGTAAATGGGTATTTGGATCAGTTCAAAAAGTACACCATAGAACAGATCCCAAGAGAGCAAAACACGAATGTCGATGCTCTCGCAAAACTTGCCTCTACCCTAGACGAAGATACGCTTGAGTCCATCCCTGTTGAATACCTTTCCTAGCCAAGTATAGCAGAAGAGGAGGTTCACATGGTCAATACCCTTGAGGAGTCATGGTCCACACCCATCTCGAGGTACTTAAGTGATGGAACGTTTCCTTTGGACAAAAAGGACGCCCGTAAGCTAATTTACAAAGCTGCCTGATACACCCTAGTAGATGGAGTCTTGTATAAAAGAGGCTTCTCCACCCCATTCCTTTGATGAATAGACAAGGAGGAGGCTTCGAAGGTTTTACAAGAGATACACGAAGGAGAATGTAGAAAACATGCTGGGGGGCAATCCATGGAAAAAAAAGGCATACGACAGGGGTATTATTGGCCTACCATGGAAAAGGACGTGAGGGACTTTGCGAGAAGATGCGACAAGTGCCAATGACATGCAAATTATCCCAGACAGTCACCAAATGAGCTGGTGAGCATGACCAGTCTGTGGCCCTTTGCTGTGTGGGGGATCGACTTGATTGGCACGTTACCAATAGGAAAAAGGGGAGCAAAGTACACGGTTGTAGCAGTCGATTACTTTACTAAATGGGTTGAAGCAGAGCCTCTAGTCAATTTAACAACTAAGAAAATCACCACCTTTGTCAACAAGTTTATCGTCTACAGGTATGGAGTATCCTACAAGATAATCTCTGACAACGGGACCCAGTTTGAAGCGGGATTATTCGACGAATATTGCAGAGAAAGGGGGATCAAGAGGAGTTTTTCTACTGTAGTACACCCACAAGACAATGGACAAGTGGAGGCCATCAACAAGATCCTAAAAAGGAACCTAAAAACAAAATTGGAAAAGTTGAAAGGAGCTTGGGTTGAAGAACTGCTAAATGTACTTTGGGCCTATAGGACCACCCCCGTTCCACTACTGGAGAAACGCCTTTCGCCTTAGCCTATGGGTGTGAGGATATTCTTCCAATAGAAATGAAAGTCAACTCCTTTTGTATAAAAGCATACGATGACCAAACTAACCATGCAACATTGGCTGAAAATTTGGACCTGTTAGAGGCGAGAAGAGAAAAGGCACAACTGAGCTTGGTAATGTACTAGCAACGAGCCGCAGGATACTATAACTCAAGGGTGCGAGAGAGGACATTCAGGGTCAGAGACCTCGTGTTAAGGAAAGTTCTGCCAAACACTCGCGACCCGGGGGCGGGTGTACTAGGGGCGAACTGGGAAGGACCCTACAAAGTTTCCCTGGTGGTGCCCCTAACATTGACAAGCTAGCACGTTTGGATGATACCATGGTACCCAGAGCGTGGAACGCAGAGCTCCTAAAAAACATATAATCAGTAAGAACTCAATGTCTGAGGCAAGAATATTTTTGCTTTGTCTAAACATGCAAGATTAAGTGTAATAGCTATGGATTAGAAGGGTAACTTAGATGCCCCAGTATGAAGTAGAAACATTGTTGCCATAAATACCCATGTACTCTCCTCATTTTGATTGGATATATTTCTTATCATCATGTCATACTCCTCATTTACGTAACCACACATCTAACTCTCGGGTTATTATCCCCAATTGAAATTATCAAAATGCATGAGAAAAATGATCAAAGTGCCCGACGAGATAAATCTCGCCAACCACTTGGGGGGCAAAGCATATAGCCAAAAGGGGTCCTAAAAGATACCATTGTAAAAAAAAAGAGAAATGAAGAAGAAAGCCTTGCAAATCATCTCTTGAGTTCACAAGGATTAGCTACCCTTATGAACATCAAAGGAGTCAAAAGGTCTTATAGGAAAAACCTCCTAATAAAGGCTGATACCTCCACGAGAGGACATGCCTCAGGGAGAGCATCCACCAATAAGCCTAGAGTGGCCACTAAGCCGTCTAGCCAAAAAGGCTCTTAAAAGAGACCCTTGTAAAAATAGTACTATGCATAATGACGAAAAGGACGCTTCTTGCAAGAAATAACAAGCGCGTGCAAAAATATATAAAAGGATGGCTAGAACCCAAAGGGTCAACATATCCTTACAAATACAATCAAGATGCACCAAAGAGACCATCACTACTGATCCAAATAAAGTATCAATGAGTTATTAGAAAAAAGAGAGACCTACCAAACCCCTTTGAGTTGGCTCAAAAGGACCTCAAGCATAAAGGAAAAAGAGAGACCTATCGAACCCCTTTGAGAGGGCTCAAAAGGACCTCAAGCATAAAGAAACAAAAATAAATGATCACACACACACACACACACACATATATATATATATAAAAGAAGAAAGTTGCGAGAATGTTGCAAGATAAAGTCGGCATCAACCACAGTAGGACTTAGAAAAGTTCCTGAAGAAAAAAAAACAACTAGGAGAAACTTCTCCGGTATTATAAGGTTCGAATAATCATACAACCAAATTGAAGTGAAATATAAAAATTGTAGAAACGTAATATCAAGGCCTCCCGCCGCGAGCATTCCACTCGGCCACTTTGGAAACGGCATGGTCACCAAAAGAGGAGAAGTCAAAGCTAGGATTCTGCCTCCACATTCAATAAAGGGTGTACTCTATGGACTTATACTCAATCTCTACCAAATTATCCTCTAGGAGAGTGACCCTCAGCCTTAACTTATGCTCTCTTCTTCTTTTTTGAAGAAGAAGAGGATTTCACTAGGGCTTTCTCCAGCTTGAGGTTGACGTCAGCAAGCTATCCCTCGAGCTCCTGAACTCTGACTGCTAGACGATCCCTTTCAGCATTGGATGAAGATAGGCCCTGTGCCGAGTCCACGAAGCGTTGAGCCACTAGAGAAGCCTGCAAGGAAGCAAAAAGTGAGCAAACAAGGAACCCAAAACACAAAAAAGACCAATGTAAGACACATGAACTCACCCAAGTTATGGCGTGTAGAAGGGTCTCCCCAAGCTCCGCCATGTAAAATTTTCGAGACCTCTCCACTCGGTCTCAGGAATACCATTGACAACTCGGGCATACCTTTGTACATAAGGGGCTGACGTGCGACCCACCCAGGATGTTCCCTCCAAATCAGGAGTGCCCGGGTGAGCAGGGACAGATGACCCACTCACCGAGGGAGGAGGAGGCGTAGGAACATCAGACGCGTAAGGAAAATTATCAAATTCATTGGAGAAAGGCAGAACGAAGCACCCTTGCATGGTCTATGGATCGCAGGAATGAGAAGCCGTGTCGCGGTACATAGGAGCAGAAAAGGGACAACCCCTGGAGGATGGAGATAGCCGAGCTGGACGTTTAGATTCAGGGGAAACCTCCTCAGGCACCCATTCAACATCAACCTCATCCGAGTGAGGTTCTGCCGGAGTTACCTTCTTCTTTCACTCAGAAATGTGTCATAGGAGGTCGGGCTCCAAAACCCTGGATAAACCATAGTGATTGAGGTTGGCCATAATAAAGAGATGGGTAGCCATTTTCATTGCAGGGTCTGTGTCAAGGAAGACATCTACCGGCACCGCCTCCGACTTAGGAACGTCGGGGATATTGAAGCTCTCTAAACAATCAACTCAATTATCAATATAAGTATAAGTTCCACAATAGCAAACTCAATATAAAAGGAAAGATTTGAAGTACTAACTTGGGGATGAGTGAAAATGTCCGCAGATAGAAAAGGGACCTTTCACAAAGAAAAAGTCCTCCTTCTAGGAACCCGGGTTAGAAATAGAACCCTCTGTCAAGGAGACCTGAGAGTTGGCTTTTTGTAAAAAGTAGAAGCCTTTAGATTTAGGAGTGGGCATGAGATTGTACATAAAATGCACCTCTTGGGCTGTTGGAACGCAACCGTTAAGCTTCACGAATGCTATATATAGGCAGCTTAAGGTCAATTAGCTATTAGGTGCCAGCTGAAGTGGAGCAAGGTCGAAGTGATTCAGGACCATGACGAAGAATGGGTGTAAGGGAATGGTCCCACCTGCCTTCAAAATATGTTCGCTCATAGCGACATAGCCCTAGGGGGGATTATCAGCCCGACACTTGTTGGAGGGTACATACAACTTGTACTCTTTACTAATTTGGTATTTCTCGGACAACTCTAACAGCCTGTTTTCCGACACATTGGAAATGATGGTGAGTGCCAATAAAGGACCGGTATCCGGCTTCTCGGGAGCCACCTTTCGTCTCATTCTCTTTGACATGTCTGCAAAACCAAAGGAAAAAGGTGAGGTCAAAACAGAGCACTTTACCCTCCATTTTCTTCTTCTTGTGTGAGTTTTCCACCGAGACATTGAGTGTGGAAGCATCAAACACGGGTGGATTGAAGACAAGGGTTGAGGGGAACCAAAGGCGACCTCGAGGCTACTATAGGGAGAAAATGGGGTAGGGGGTTCAGGAGGGAGGTTTCCCTCCATGAACTCCAGCTCCATTTGTAGGTCAAAAAGGCTCACTCTAAGGCTTGCAAGGTGGTCATTAAGGTCAAAGGAGAAAGGGACCCCATCACCCCTCAAATCTGAATCTATCTTGCTCTCCACCACCCAGATTTTATGCCTAAGCTTGGCCATGCATTCAAGGTGACATATACTGGCCCTCCTCAAGGTGTCGTAGTTTTGGTAAGGGTTCTTTTCGAGGTACCCCAAGTTCGAGGATAAGTCTACAAACTCGACCCCCGGAGGAACACTAGACGACCCCTTACATGCCATAAAGTCGCGTCTTGTTGGTAATATGGGTGCAAGTGTATGTGGAAAGGGTACTACAAAACACAAAGGAATAAGTTCAAAACCTCTAGACACAAGTGTTCAAAACAAACAACTACGACATCCAAGGGAGGGTATATGTGCAAGCGGGTGCATATACTTGAATTAGCTCACAAGGAGCTCCAGCCAAGACAACCCTTCCCAAGTAACGCTAATTTAAACCCATTAAGCATAAGAGAGGGTGAAAGTGTACCTTGAGGGGGTAAAGTCGCGCACTGTCGCAACTGAAGAAATACCAAGGATCGAAAGTACACACCTACAAAAAGAAAGGAGAAAGGTGTTTTAGTCTTCTAGCACATATATAGACATTTACATATAGAAAAAAAAATATATAAGGAGAAAAGAAAGACAAAGTGCCCTTGTGAAGGATGGAACCACTTACCTTTTGGATGATTTGAAGACACAAGTACCACCAAGCTAATAAAAGAAAGTGTAGTAATTGTGTTTAAGAAGAAGACCTATCTATAAGAAGCTCAAACTCATCCTAGTCGTTGAATCCAATTCTTGATCTATGGTAAAAAATGAAGCCAAACACCTACATTGGGATCCGCAAAGCCAAATGATAGGCTCACATTCAATCTCAAGGGATCATGAGGATCACCACCTCCAAAGTGTGTTTTTATATGCCACCAAAGCAAAGAAACACACTAACACCGCCTATGCTTTAAAGACACCATAGGTGCTAAGAATATAGTGGAGATACACCCAGGTACTGAAGTGGAGGTGCTCCTGCAGACCCTTGGCATGTACTGGAGTCGACCACCACGCTCCTAGCACCACTACCATCTATAGATTGCATATGCAGAGTCGTGTCCCTAAGGACCACCATCTACAGTGAGCCAATAATGCTCTACTATAAATATGACGTCCCTTCACCTGAGATGAGGGAGAATTTTTGGAGAATTTTGTAACCAGTTATTGCAATGAAAAGAGATATTCAATATTCGCTTCATTTTTCATTCTAGAATTCCAACATTTACATTTGATGTTCTTGAAATCGTAAGGAAGTTTGCCTGAAGTTTAGTGAGTTTAAAGTTCACTTCTTTTACAACTCCAAAAGTTCTTGATATAACTTAGTTGACGAGTTCCTTCCGTCAACAGATCCCTAGGATCATCTCGTGTCGAATAATCCAAATATATCCACATAATAATGTGGTCTCAACATATAATATATATATATATATATTCAAATATGCCCTCAACGGGGCAAAAATTCAAAAATTCCCTTCTACTAGAAACAGGCGCACATGCATGCAAATACAATCATATTATAATATAACAAACATAATTAATTTATTCATGCATCAAATCACATAATAATGTAATTAATCAGTTATATCTCTCCTGGCCCCCTAATCTAGGCACTAAGTCATATTAGGAAATTTGGGACATTACAACTGGGGTCATTAATGTTAATCATATATCATTCATACAACTTCCCCCCTTATGGGGTATTAATGATGAATTGATACAAAAAGAGTTGCACTAAATAGAGACTACGACCCAGGCAGATTGTACGGAGCCCATTGGAGAAAGTTGTGTACCAACTTTATGGGAAACATATCTCTGACTGCCAAGGTGTGGCGCACATTCGCCCATGTCAAGCGGTGTTGTGGAAAATACCGATTGTTGAGGGTACAAACTCAACTCCACTAATCGAGGCTTACCAAAATTTGTCAGATGATCTTCTGGTGGCCTATTCCTGCAATGACTGACACATGGTAGCTACTTTTGGTCTGATGACGAGAATTCTAGACATGGGAGATGGGCGAGTGAAGAGAGCTCCTCGAGACGTGGCCTCACATAGAGACATCCTTACCTCTAGGATAGACCTCGGGGTGTGGCCTCACCTAGAGATACCCCAACTTGGTCGGTTTGGGTTTTGTGGAGGAGTTCACACCCCGAGAACCTCATGACTTATCTTGTCATCAATTAATCCTAATTCCCACATGGCTGGTGGTGAAAATACGGATAACATTTGCCTCCCAATTCTTCACTTGTCCTCAAGCAGTGGAGACTTAGATTGAGAGGAGTAATTTGAAAGGTCTTTGGGGGGAGACGTTTGGGTTTCCTCTGACGTCACTTTGGAAAGTCATACCACGTCCTAAATCCCTATTGTTGGGCCCATCAATCCATGTAATTAATGAGGGGTCGACTCCACGAACCAAAACCTCCACTCCGTACTCTAGGCGTCCCTTCGCCTTGTACCCAAGGCATTCTTTTCCAATGCTAATGATCATGATTTGTGCCTTTTGAATCTTGACCGTTGTATCATTGTTGAGTAACTACGTCATGGTTAATCCGATGGTAAGGGTGGGGTGGCCTCCCCCCAAAGTTCTATGAGGATAAAATCTCAAGAACTGCCCCAGTATTCACCTTAAATATTCAAAATTCAAAATCTCCAAACTCAAAAACAACCTCTTCTTTATCAAGCTTCCCAGACCTTCAACAATTTTTGAGTTTTCTCTACAATTCTAGACTGTTGGTCAGAATGTCTTATTTCAGGGTGAATGGCAAGTGATTTTTTAAAGTTCAGACTTGTTTCAGCACCTATCGGCACTATATCTTGAGTAAGTATTACTAGTTTTGTATTTGGCTTTGCACTTGCATCGAGTTTCATTTGAGAGTTTAGGTGCATGCTTAGTAATGTGTTTTTTGTAGAACTTGAGAGGTTTTTTTTAACCTTTTATAGGTATTTGTAGGCATATTTTGGCGTTAGAACCAGTCAAAATGCCCTACTGCACACCTTATGCAAAATTTGCATTTCTAGGCATTTGACCGGAATTTGGAAAATTCCTAGTCTCCAGCGATGTTCATAATCTTCGGTAGTGCTCTCCAGTGCTGATTATTTGGTGCCGAGGACACCCCAAGTCCATAGAAATTCTTTCTTCCCTTCTCTCCAAGCAGTAGGCTTAAGGTTTCTCGTGTTTTGACCTTCTTTTCTTCGGGAAAAATACTAACTGCTTGGTTTTTGTCTCAGATGTCAAAGGAACTACGATTGCTACACGAACAAGGTTTTTACCACTTTGTCCAATAGATCCTCGACATGGGCTGAGAACACTGCGTACAACAAGATTGCACGAGGGCGGAGGCCCGAGAACTAGTTAGGGAGTTGGTCATTCGTTCTGATGGCTCGACAGTGGAGAGGCCAGCGCTACCAATTCAAAGGGGGTTGACCGTGGAGGAAGTCAACTGGGCCCCTGTTCCACACCCCACTCAATCGTACAAGGATGACAGGTTTGAAGTGAAGGAGTACCACACCTTACTCCGACACCCTGAGGCCTTGGAGGTCATAATAAGGCATTATGCAATTGGGGAAAGATATATGGTGTGCCTTTGTTGAGAATCTAAGAGGGCGCACCTCAACATGAATGGTCTTGGCACATGGAGCCAAGCCTACCTAATGGCTGGGGCCACCCTGCCCCTGCATCAATATTTTGCGTACTTCCTAAAGTTCATGGGGATAGCTCCCTTTCAACTCTCCCCATACGCCTATCGATTGCTTATGGGGATGTACATTCTGTATTGGAGGAGAAATTGGCCCGCACCTTCTCCGGAAGAGATCCTGTACTTCTACAGCTTCGGCACCGCCTTGAGGAAGAAGTCCAATCGGGATGGGTATTATGCTTTAATAAATTACACCGACTCATCCCTCAACTACAAGGCGCCCCATCATAACGAGAACCATTCTCGGGACTACAAGGATGCCTTCTTTTTCACGAACGAGTTTCCTGCCCGTAATAACCCAACCTTGATCCTTGACTTCTCCAGGGATGGTGAGTATCTTCCCAACCATTCTCTTTTTTAATTTCTTAATCACTTCGTGCTCTATACTTAGTCATTCCTTTGAATAGGTCCTTTCTGCCAGACTCCATACATCCAAATTTTTGAAGACCATCTCCAGGAGATGAAATTCATTCTTGAGCAAGACTTGGAACTAAGTTTTTTGGTGATGGAGGAGAACCTCATTGGGTCGGAACTACTTCGCGCGGGGTAGAGAATTAGCAATCTAGAGCTGACGAAGTACCGCCAATCCAGGAAATTTTGAGAGTTGGCATCTCGACACATCAATTATATTGATGGATGCACCCTGGAAATGTTGAATCAGCATCCATGGGAGGAGTGGCTGGAGAACATCCGGGCCGCAAAAGCAGTTCGAAAAACCCAAGATGAACGAGAGCTTGAGGAGGAACTCCAGGCGGCATTGGAGGTTTCTCACCTTTCCCCGTGTAAATATTCCCTTACTCTATACCATGCCACACACGTAGGGGATAGGGTAAGTCCCGAATGTAAGGAACGGTTCCTTGTGTGCAGCCGAAATTGCGGTAATGGTATACAACAAAATTTTTCATATAAACAATCTTTATATGAGGATCTTTTAATATGCAATATATTAATGAATATATAATATGAGCATAAAAAAATAATACGAAAAGATTTACCTCTTGTATCCAATCAAGAATCCTTGAATCTTTTTGCATATATTTTGATCTTCCTATCCTCGCTTGAGTATTCACACCTAGATCTTCCAAGATGTTCTCTACACCTCAAGATGTGGGTGGGCACATAGAGAACAAGGATCAATTTTGTGAATCAAAATTATTCTCAACACATGAGACTTTTGATTATAGGCTAGAGAGAATAGTTTTTCTTTTTTGTGAAAAAAGATGATAGTTTTTCTTCTCTATTTCAAACTTGTCCAAAAACTTGTTCTTTCTATTTTCTATCAAATAGAATATATCGATATTATTACCATAATAATCATAATGAAGAAAAATCAATTACCTTATCTAATAATAATGATGATAGACAAAAATCTAACATAGCATTTTAAAACCCCTTTTAAAATGTTATAATTAATTAATTAAAAATTAAAAAGAAAAACCAATATATGATCACATCAGATGTGCCACACGCATAAAGTAGTCCAATCCCTATGCGTGTGGCCTATCCCTAAAAAATGGGATTTTGATTTTTCATGTGTTTTTACTTTTAATTAATTGACAATTAGATATTCAAATAAGGTATCTTCTTTAAAAGGAAAAAAGATAACAACTTAAATTTCAAACATCAAAATTCAAAATTTGAATTTTGATCATCATCTTATTATTAATTAAATGAATATAATAATCAAAACCAATTTTGACTATCCATATTTATTTATTCACACTTAGATAAAATAATTGATTAAAATCAATTTCTTTTATTTCTACACAATTTTGAAATTGCACAAATGCAATAATAAATTGTGCAACTTCAATTATCACATAATTGCACATTTATCCCGAAGAATAAATATTCTCTCAAATAGCCCATTCACAGTTTAATCGTTGTATCAACTCTTACCTTGATTAGTGTTGATAGTGTCTCCCCGGGGACCTATGGACCAATAATTCCAAGCTCCAATAAATAAAAGATTATTAATCAAAACTCTTTGACTCAATAATCATATTTATTAATCTCATGATTATTCCACTATAAATATGAGATTGAACTCTTGAGAATTAAAGACATATATTTACTGAGTACTTTATTATAACCACAAAGTGTCCATTGATATAATCATTGCATACAAATTAATCCTCTATTGATGATTCATAATTAAATGGAAATAAAATTACTGTTTACCATTTTAATTATATCTTGATTCCTAGTGTACCGTTGACTTTGACTTTACTAGTGAAGGTTAATTCATAATCTGATTATGAATTTGACGTCAATAACCTTTTCAATTCCAAAAGCCAACCCAAAAGGGAATCATCATTCAATTTATAAGAAGTTATAGATTCTATATATGTTAAAATATATCCCCAACCATATATATCATCGAGTCCCTAAAATAATTTTTCTTAGCATGATCACTCTAACAAACCGTAAAGCATGAATCAAAGGATCAAGTAACATATATAGGAGTTCATGGTAACTTCAAGATTACGATAAGTTTCTATATGATCATTAGTTGATGTGTTTTATAATACTATGAAACAGTATTTAAACAAGTATTATTAAAACACATCTGCTCCAGTTCTACATACTCTCAGGATGCAAAGTACCTCCACTAAAGTGTCCTAGTACACTAGTAACCTGGATGTTGGTCACATGTTTTCGTAATACTTGTGGACCATACTAGCAGTAATTAATCTAAAGATTCCATTGCTTTATTTTACTGCAAACTATTTAAGTTCATTATCTCAATATCGATCCCCTCATACCAATATGAGATTGAGACCACATAGATGAACTTGGGATTTTTCTGATATTTACTTAATATTATTAGCAATAATATAGTACATAAGATACATATATACAATAATTCAATTTATTTATTTATTTCATTAAAAACAATTTTTTACTACAATTGCTTTTAGGGAACAATTCCCAACACCGAACATGTCTAGGCTTTTCTCGAACTTCTCCATTGTGGCCAAGTTGCTTACCAGCATTAGACTAGGGAAGAGTTTCAGGATTACTTAGATCTGATGGATGTCTATCTTCACTGCCCGAGGAGACAGTTACCTCCTCGAGACTTTATACCCATAGACCATGTGACATCCTTTAACTCCTATTGGTTTTTCCAATATGGCACCTCCAATGCTTGCACCAAGACATAACTTATGGTGGGCTTCTGACAAGCCTTTAGTACTGTTTTATGTTTTCATTTTGGAATTTTCGCTAAATATTTCTTTGTCCTTGCAGATCACATGGGGCTAGCTGATATTGTCTGATCAACCCTAAGGCTGGGAGAGCCCCCATGCTCCTTAACTACCGAAGGATCATCTCACCCTCGGGAGGTACTCGACTCCTCTTCGCCAGCTAAGAGGCAAAGGGCTTCCACTCCTCTCGTGGGGGTTCCCACAGCAGACTTGCCCCCATTCTTTGAGGTTTATTCCTCCTCCAAGGTTGGTGAAGGGATCCAAGGCTCGGACCAACAGGAGTAGGCTTCTCGCCCCTGAATCCTGGTATGCCCCGAGAGGTAGGAAGGGGACTTGCTAGAGCAATACCAGGCGATGCTCCAGCATTTGGATGCGAGGATGGTGGAGGGTAACATACTCTTTCATGATACTTCAGAGGCCCTACGCTAACTGAAGCCTCCGAGAGAGCGACCTATCGTGCCTTCGATAGGTCAGGATGAGTTGGAGACTCTTTTCTACACCAAGCTAGGGGAAGTTGTAGCTCTTCTCGCAGTCGAGCTCCTCCAGGGGGTTAGCTTCACTATGTGCGAGCTGACCGCTCACAACTTTGCCCAGCTGGGTGACAGCAACGAAGCCTCTCTCGTTGCTTTATGCCAGTATGCCGCTATTCAAGGAAGTCACCACTTCTCAGGATCTTACTTTACTCACCCGCCACAATACTTAAACTAATTTTTCTTTTTATGCAGTCTGCATTGGCTTGTCAACGCTTATGTGATATCATGATGGCGAAGTGATATGAAATCCTGCGGGCCCACGACAAGATAATGGTTATGAAGGAAAAGAACCGCCCCTCCAGAAGAGCTCACTCACTTTCCGGCCGCCTTGGAAGCCGAGCAAAAACACTCTCGGGAGCTTGAGGAGGCCTCCCTTATGACCACCGAAGAGAAGCAAAAGGCCAAGGAGGATGCTAAGAAGGCAATAATGGAGGTTGCTCAGGGAGTCGGGGAGATTTCCCAACATTAGGAGCAGTTCAAAGAAGACAACGACAGAGCCGAGCTTGGCGAGAGAAAGGCCATCCAAGCCATGGAGATGAACATGTCCTCTTCGCATCAGGTAGACAAACTCAAGACGAAAGTTGAGACAATTGTTGAGAACACCTTTTAAGTGGTCTGGTTTCATAATTAGGAGTTGAGCTTGGACTTCAGGGGAGAGCCCGAGAATTGTAACCTTATCTTCGAAGAATGTCTACAGGAAACCCAAACTGTTGAGGCAGCTCAGACTATGGCTTGCGAGGCCAGGAAGGCTCCGAAAGTAGACCCAATCATTGACCTAGTGGAGGAGGTCCCAGAAGGACATTTTCCGTGACTCTCATATTTAGGTCTACGTGTCATTAAAAATTTAAGCTCGAACCCCCAAGAATTCACTTTTTTACATTAATTTTAGCACCACTATTACAATGTTTTTCTTTTAAATTGGTTTTTGTTTTAACTAAACGTAACGTAACTCACAAGAGTCCCAAGTCATTGTCTGAGGTCTTATGCTCGAGTCTTGAAGATTCCAGTCTTTATCAACATCTCGTAATACTTATGTAATGACCCAAAATCACTAATAAGACTTAAGGGCCTTGATTAGCGTGTCCCGAGGGCATAATTGGTTTATGTGTGATTCAAATGATAAAATGCATGATTATATATGGATATGTGAATTGCATGTTTATGAGTATTAATATGCATGTGGGCCCTATTTAGCATATAAGGGCATATTCTTAATTTTGGCCCATTGAGGGCATAAATGTGATTATATGTGATAAATTGGTGAGACCACATTATTATGTGGATATATTTGCAGCATATGGATCGAGACGGTCCTAGTGGGTGGATTGGTGAAATATTCACAGCGACGATTTATACCCGGCTCAGGGAAGCCTGGGAGTATTTTCAGAAATTTAGAAATTATATTGGGGGTTATTAGACATTGGGTAAATAATTTGTGATTAATTGGATGACGGGATTTAAGTGGTAAATATTAGGAACATTTGAGGAATTAGCGGGAATTGGGAACAATGACTATTTTACCCCTAGATTGAGTTAAGGGTTAGTTTTATTTGGAAGGGTAACATGGTCTTTTTTTTATTAGAGGATATAACCAGACTTTATTTTAGAATATAGGAGAAGGTTGTGGAAATTACTGAAGGAAAGAAAGAAGCACAAATACTCTCTCTCTCTCTACTCTCACGATTTCTCCTCACTCTCTCTCCTTTGGTGTTTTTGATTTTTGGGGCTGTTGAAGGAGGTTAGAAACTTCAAGACTTGAGGAATCTAAGGTGTTAACTCAGGGAATTCAGCAAAGAAGCTTGAAGGTCTAAAGCTGGGGAAATTGGGCTGCAATAGGAGTTAAATTTTTTGACTGAATTCTTTGGTTTGTTAAGTTTAAGTATGAAGATTGAGATATGTATGAGTGTGGTCTTAGACTGGGTATTGGGTAGGAATTTCAGTGGGTATTGCTGTGATTATTATGTCTGATTTGAAGTGTGATTTCTATGTTAATTATTGAGAATTAATGGATGAAAATAAGTGAATGTGGGTCTAAATTCTTAGTGGATTAGTGTTTAATTGGGGAGGTTTTGAGGGAAAATTCTGGGCAAACTTGAGTGTTCTTGGCTGGGAGACGGAGGAGAAAACCCATGTTTTCTCTGGGTTTGTAGGGCGCACTGCGACCCAGCCTGGGGGGCGTCGCAGCGCGTGTGGTCTTTCAGGCCTGGGATGCTCTCTAACTTGGGGCAAGTCGCGACCCGCCTGGGAATTTTGGCCTTGGAAGTGTTTCAAGAATTGTTAGGGCTTGGGGGTTCGAACCTGGGTGCTCTGGACAATTTCTACTACCCGATTTAGTAGAAATTGAGGTCTCGGAGGCTAGTTTCTGTCTCATAGGTATTTTATTTTCTGATTGGAAGTTGATAGATATCAATGGACCTTGTGACTAGGTTTATCACCAAGGCTTGAGGCTAAGGACCGTGCACAGAACCAGTTCACCTTCTCCGCTCGGAATTAAAGGTAAGAAAACTGCACCTGTTTGTGTGGCTATGTTGGGACTAAGGTTCCCTATATTTGTATATAAATGTTATATGATTATGATATGCCAGGTGAGCATGAAAAAAAATAGCCTAAGAGTGTCGGAATTGATATTTGCGCATAGGACACGAGTCGACCATTAGTAGGTGAGGTTAGTTAAATTATCACTAGGCTCGGCCTAAGTGAGCCGAAGACAGTGGGTTAGACAACGGGTGTGGCCTAAGGGTGTCGACCTTGGGTATTGAATGATATGTTTACTATTGTTAATATGATGATTATGGCAAGTTGAATACCTGGATGGTATATTGTTGATTTGTCCATTGTTATCACTGATTTTTTGAATTCTATGGCTTGCTGAATATTTGGTTAATGTCTTGTGGATTATTTGATTATCGTTATTGTTTATGCTCTGTATTATGGTTTCCTTGTTGGGCCTTGGCTCATGGGTGCTATGTGGTGCAGGTAAAAGCAAGAGTAAGGTGGATCAACCTTGAATTGGAGAGCTTTGGGGGCAGAATGTACATAGTTAGCTGCTCGGCCGTCATGGCCGAGGGATGGTACAGGGGCAGGAGAACCTAAAATGCCTATTTTTCCATTAGAGTGGCTTGTGATTGTACATAACTTTTGAAATTTGGTAAACTATTCTTTAAAATTCAGTTTTTGGGATCCCATGTATTAAACGTTTACTTAAATGAAATTTATCTATTTATGACCAAAATATTTTAACCCGATTATGGTTCAAGTGTCACATTTTTAACTAAACAACTTGATTAGCGATTCTTGCACCTTTATAAACACATAGTATAACGGTCTTGGTTACCTAGGGCATTACAACTTAGACAATTTTTAGGCATTTAGTGTTGCTCTGTAGGCTTGTAGTCCTCGAGAGTAACTTTAACACAAGGTCTAGTGGTACACTTGACGTGACCCTACATCCCCATGTTCCAACAACTCAGGACAAGCTCAACCTACGGTACTTAGTGTCTAGACGCCTGTGCATTTAGTGTTTACTCTTAGGCTCATGGTGCTAAGAGTAACTTTTATGCGGGGTCAAGTGATGGCACTTGACTATCCTACACCTTTGAGATTCAATGACTCGGGCTTTGAGGAGGTTTGTTGCATTGTCGAGTTTTTCCTTAGTGCTCGATGCTTAGTACATTTAGTGTTGTCTTCCAAGCTTGATGACCTTGAATTTAACTTTAATATTTTCCTTTGTCCTCGAGTCCCAATGACTCGGGCCCCTAGGAGGTCATTCGCACTAAGCAACCTACCCCCCTGAGTACATGGTCACTGGTGGGTCAACTTTGGCATTTTGATTTGCCCCAGAGTACACAACTCAGGACCAAGTCATGTGATAGTCCTAAACTCAACATCCTAGGTTTAGGTAACTAGGTTTCTCGCCCTTAAACTAGGTTTTTTGCGACACTCAAGTTTTAGCACTCAAGGTCTAGCTCCGACTTCCAATGACTCGGGCTTTTGTTTACATAGCGAGATCATAGGACTAGGTCATTGCTTCTTGAGCACAATGTCCACGGAAGGTGACCTAAGTCTGTTCTCACGCTAATTAGGTTTTTTACTACTAGGGTCGATTCCTGACTCCGAGTACAAGTGACTCGAGCCCCAATTCGTATCTCAAGATCGAGGGGTTTGGTTATTACTTCTCGGGCACAGAATCCACAAAAGGTAACCCTAAGTCCATTATCAAACTATTTTGGGGCAATTAGCGCAAGGTCTTGTAGAGTATTCTGCTTAAGTCTTAGAGGACTTAGGCTTGTGCCCGAGTACGGACGACTCAGGATTCCATTCACATCTTGAGGATTGGGATTTGGTTATTACTCCTTGAGCACGTGATGTCCTCGGGAGAATATGCTAAATTCAATCTTGCGTTACTTAGATCTCTTTGGCACTGGGTATTTCCCAGGGAAATTAGCTCTGGGGTCTCATGACATTAGGGATGCTTCACTCATCGACTAGCTTAGCTTCCCTAGTCATCGACTTCCTAATGCTATTTTTAGTTGCAGCTTACTGGGGACTTGGTCAGTGGTCCTCAGGCATAGTGCGCACAGGGGGTAACTTAAGTCCATGCCTTAGGACTAGGTATAGAGGACTCGGTCTTCCGTTCGCATCTCGAGACCAAGGGACTTGGTCAGTGCCCCTCGGGCGCAATGTCCACGGGAGATGACCTAAGTTTGTTCCTATGCTACTAGGATTCTTAGCCTTTAGTCTCTAGATGCTAATCCTACTCCACTCTGAACAAGCTTAGTTTCTTAGGTCGTGGACTCAAGACTTCATAATTTCCTAGGTTATTCTATTCTCGGGATATTGACACTAGGCTTACTTTTCTTTTCACAAGCTTAGTTTCCTAGGTCATCCTCCACAGGGCATGGTACTCTGCATGGCTACCCTAACTCAATTCCCCCCAAGTTATCGGAGACAGGTCTACGTCACTTGTCCAGGCCAACGAGCAGGTGCTAAACAGAACAAAGGAAACTAACAAATATAAGCAGAATCTCTCAAAAAAATTTACCGTGTTTTTTCGACATGGATTCAATTAATTTTGCTCGATGGCTACAAGGAGATTACAAAAATTAATAATTTTATTGCTCATAATATTGGTAATACTGGGAAAGATGCTCGACATTCCAAGTGTGGGGTATCAACTCCCCATTCAGTCGAGCTAATTTGTATGTCCTCGGACATACAATGCTCTCAACTTGATATGGGCCATCCCAGTTATGTCCCAGCACTCCCGCAACTGAGTCTTCAGTGGCTAAGAAGACTCTTCGCAACACCGAATCTCCGACCCCAAACTTTCTATCCATCACTTTGGAGATGAAATATCTGGTTACTTTCTGTTGATAAGACACTACTCAAAGCTGACAAGCTTCATGGAGCTCCTCCACAAGGTTCAGGGACTCTCAGGGTAAAGTCTAGTTTGTGGTCGGATCATACGTATCTCGTCAGTGCGTGGAGGTTGCTGCCTCAACTAGGAGCATGGACTTATACCCACAGGTCGTAGAAAATGGAGAGTGGCCAATGGAGGTCATGGCAGTGGTGCGGTAACTCCACAATGCCCTAGGCAGCTCCTCGAGCCAAGCGTCTTTTGCTTGTTCAATCCTTTTCTTCAAGGTGGTTTTGAGCGTCTTGTTGACTGGTTTCACCTACCCGTTAGCCTGCGGATGGGACATGGAGGAAAAGCTCTCCATAATAATCCTGTGCCACTAACAGAAGTTCATGATCACCTCGCTGTCAAATTGCACGCCGTTGCCGGAGCTATCTTCCTTGGGAGCCCGTAGCGGGAAACGATGTTCTTGATGACGAAGTCCAGTGCCTTCTTGGAAGTGATTATAGCTAGTGGCTCGGCCTCGACTCACTTTGTGAAGAATTCGACCGCCACTATTGCATACATCAATCTTCCTTTTCTAGTGGGCAATGACCCAATAAAGTCAATGCCCCAGATAGCAGAGGGCCAAGGAGTTGTCATCTAGGTGAGCTTATTTTGAGGAGCTCGAGGTATGTTGGTGAAGCGTTTCCACTTATCACACTTCTTGACATAGTCCATCACGTCTTCGTTCATGGTGGGCCAAAAGTATCCTTATATATAGTTTTTTGTCCATGATAACATACCGAAGCGCCTTATAAATCAACTACTGAGCTGCTTTCTTATCCTGCATTAACTACCCAGAGACAAGATATTTCACTATGGGATCCTTCCAACCCTCCTGGGATTGGACTTATTCAACTTCCTCATGAGTTGAGATGCTCAGAGTAGCTAAGTAGTCAATGGGGACTACAATTATCATCTTAGCATCCTTGGTGGTTGCCAGTGTGGCCAGGGCATCAACATTAGAGTTCTTTTCTGGTGGCACTTTGTCGAATGGTGAATTTTTTGAAGTTGTGTTGCATTTCATAGGTCTTCACCAAGTAAATGGCCAGTTTTGTTCCCTGGGCCTTGTACTCCCTGAGTACAAGATGTAGGTGTCTAAAAATCTCAAGGCTCTCAGCCTTGAGCTCCTCGGAGCCCAACAATAAGCGTCTCATACTCTGCTTCATTGTTTGAGGCGTCAAGCCTGAATCTCAGGGCACTGTTAACCCTGTGTCCCTCAGGGGATACCAAAATGAGGCATGCTCTGACACCATTTTCATTCGATGATCCATCAACGTATAGCTTCTACATGGGTCCAACCGATGAGGCATCCCCAAGTATTTTTTTGTTTCCCGTACATTCGTCGATGAAATATGCCATTGCCTGTCCCTTTATGGCAGACCTCGGGTGATAAGTGATGTCAAACTTACTAAGTTCGACCGACCACTTCTGGAGTCTCTCTAATGACTCCGGATTTTGGACAACCTATCGTAAGGGATGGTTCGTGAGGACCTTGATGGGATGCGCCTGAAAATAGGGGCTTAGTTTTTGAGAATCTACCATTAGGAAAAAGGTCAGCTTCTCCATGAGCAGGTATTTGGACTCCGCTCTGAGGAGTATTTTGCTTACATAGTACACAGGGTGTTGGACACAGCCTTCCTTGCGCACTAAGGAGACACTGATGGCACTCTCTAAGACAACCATGTAGAGTAGGATGGGCTCTCCATCAAAGGGGTTTGATAAGGTTTGTGGGTTTTCCATGTGCGTCTTTAACTGCTGGAACGCTTGCTCACACTCATTCGTCCATTCAAACCTCTGACCTCCTTGGAGTATGTTGAGGAATGGGATGCACTTGTCAGTTGCCTTGGAAATAAAGCGACTCAAGGCGACCATCCTCATGGTGAGGCTCTTAACATCCTTATGCTTTCAGGGTGATGGCATATTGACCAGGGCTTTGATCTTCTCGGGGTTTACCCTATCCCTCGAGCATTAACAATAAATCCCAGGAACTTCCCTGAGGCAACTTCAAAAGTGCACTTCTGGGGATTCAGCTTCATCACAAACCTACGAGGTACTGAAAACACTTCTGCTATGTCCTTTACATGGTCGAGGATTGTTCTAAACTTGATCAGCATGTTGTTTACATAAACTTCCATGTTCCGTCCCAACTGCTCCTTGAACATATGGTTCACGAGCCTTTGGTAGGTGGCACTAGCACTCTTCAACCTGAAGGGCATCACTTGATACCAGTAAACTCCCTTATCAGTTCGAAAGCTGCTATGTTCTTGATCCGCAACATGCGTGGAAATCTAGTTGTACCCCAAGTACGCGTCCATGAAGGACAAGAGCTCATACCTGGAGGTGGCATTGACCATCTGATCTATTTTTGGCAGCAAGAAATAGTCTTTAAGGCAAGCCTTAATAACGTCAGAGAAGTCTATGCATGTTCTCCATGTGCCATTTGGATTAGGCACGAGGAACGGATTGGATACCCATTTGGGGTATTGGGCATCCTGAATGAATCCATTTGCGAGTAGCTTGTCCACCTCCGCCTTTAAGGCTTTTGCCCTGATCTAGTAAAATGTTCTCTGCTTTTGTTGAATTGGATCGACATTCAAGGCATGACAAATGATATTTAGGTCAATGCTAGTCATGTCGGAGTGAGACCAGGCAAAAACTTCCTGATTTTCTTGGAGAAAGCTCACTAGCGCTTCTCAGACTTCTGCCTTTAGATTCTTCCCGACCTTTGTCTTCCTGTAGGAGATGGAGGCATCGAGGTCCACTTCCTTTACCTCCTCCATGGGATCGATAACCTTCTCTTCTTGAACCCATGGGTCCAACTCATTGGTTTCATCAAGTTGAACAACCTACACCTCTACCTCCATAGGAAGAGGATGTTCGGGGACCAATGCCTCAACTACCATTACTAGTAGCTTGAGGGACACATTGTAGCATTGTCTCACCTCTTTTTGGTCTCCTCAGATTGTACCAATCCCTGAATCCATGGGAAACTTCATGCACATGTGTCGAATGGAGATTACTGCCCCGAACTCCACTAAGGTCGAATGCCCCAAGATGGCATTATACATCAAGAATCAATCCACCACTATAAAGGTGCAACAGTTAAGGGCCTGGCGAGGCACTTCTCCAAGTGTCACAGGCAGCTTGATCTGGCCCATCGGTATGAGACCTTTCCCCAAGAACCCATATAGAGTCTAGATGCATGGGGATAGGTAACTTGTGGTAAACCCCATCTTCTTGTAGGCTGACTCGAACAAGATGTTCACTGAACTCCCGTTGTCCACCAGGATCCGAGCCACCATCTTATTGGAAACCTAGCTCTTGATCACCATAGGATCTTGGTGTGGAAAGTGCATTCTTCGAGCATTGCCCTCATTGAATATAATTATGTGGTCGGTCATCCTTGGCATCTGGGATGGTAATTGAGCTAATACCAACACCTCTTCGTCATGGTTTAAGGCCTGTGCATAACTATTATGTGAGTCTTGGGAGGTACCCCCCAAGTGAGGTCCTCCAGAGATAGTCTTACTCACCCATTCACTTGGGGAGGTCCGTGGACTATCTGGTGTTGGGGAGTTACGGGCACTGTAACCGAAGCCTGGGGAGCTGCGGGCTGTGTGGGGGCTCCCGCAGCCAGGGCCTGAGCCTGGCGTGCTGTACTTCGAGCATACTGGTGGAGGTGTCCAAGTTTGATAAGGTTTTCGATCGTATCCTTGAGTTGGAGGCACTCATTGGTGTGGTGCCCCACATCGTTATGAAAACAATAATTTTTCTAGGATCTCGCCTTTCCCTGTCTCTCTGCATGGGCTTTGGCTTCCGATAATGGATGTGCTGTTTTGTGGCCACATAGATGTTCTTCCGAGAATCCACTACGTCAGTGAACTCAGATTATTGCGAGACATACTTCTATTTGGCAGCGACTCCCTGTCCTATCTGCACTATCCCACTTCCTTTGCGCTTTTTGACCTTGCTCTTTCCTCCGCATCTACTGCTACTGGGGGTTCGACTAGGTGCAGCTGACTGGGCTGGAGTAGCAACTCCAACACTGAATGGAGGTTGAAACACTGTATCCAGTGGGCCTTGCTCCATATCCCATCAGAGCAGCACTGAAACAAATGGGTGGCATGACACTAAAGCTAGCTGGCGGGACAATTAGACTGAATGGGGCACCTACTACACTCGGCTGGACAAGACTGTAGGACAGATACTAGGTGTCCGAAGCCACAGGGCTTGGCTTCATTGGAGAGGGAAAGGTGACAGGCTTACCTAATGCTCTGATGTGGGCATCTTCCAAGTTAATATACTCTTGTGCTTGAAGAATGAAGTTGTTGAGCCTACGACATCATCTTCGCTGGAGGTCATCTCATAACGAGGATCCCGTGCGGATGCCGGCCTACAAGGCCATCAACTGTTTGTCATCGCCGTAGCTTCTTCTTTGAAGCGCTTGAGGTAAGCTTTGAGGGTCTCGAAGGGTTCCTCTTTATGTTGGCCAAACCGTTGACCTCAAAGCAAACCTTCTAAGCAGCTATGAACTGTCTTTGGAATGAAATCGACATTTGGTACTACAAATGGCATGTGTTTCTTGAACCATTCATCTACTGGTCCCATCAAGGTTAACGAGAACACATGACACTTGGCGTCTTCGGAGACACGATGCACCGACATCAACCTATTGAATTTCAAAAGCTGGTCGGTGGGATCCGTGATGCCATCATAAGATGTGATGGTATGCATCTTAAAGCCTTTTGATAGTGGGACTTCCACAATGAGAATGGTGCATGGTTCCCCATCCTCATCCTCCGATTCAGATTTGTGGCCTTATCCTCGAGTAATTCTGAGCATGATCCTCCTCAAGATATCTAACTATGCGCAAAGGGGGTCACAGTCTTGGTTGGCACTTTGTGTAGGGGTATTTCTCTTTCGGGCATTGATATTGTCCTGGAGGTCTGATAGATTTTTCCTCTCAGGTTCGCGCTGGGAGCCTTGGTACCTCTACGAGCATTCAGGTTATCTTGTAGGTCAGTCTGACCTCGAAATGCACAACTTTCCATGGGGTATGCTACATCTAGTTGCCCATCGGACTCAAGATTTTCATTGACAACTGAGATGCAGATGTCGTATCCTTTGTTAAAGGAGATATTTCGCTTTTTGTCTCCTTGGCCATTGTTCTTGTGGTGATGGCAAGGTTCTGGGAGGAAACCACCTCCAAGCCTCACGCGATCTTTATTGGCGCGACTGGGCGGTATGCCCTAGCCTCCACGGGCGCTGATGGCCTAATGGTATCCTCGTGCACCTGGGCCTTTTTCCCCACTAGTTGACTTGTGGCCTGGTTGTCTTCGAGGGTTTGACGGGCCTTCTATTTCTTGGGAGCAGGGTTGTCATCAACCATACCTTTGCCATGATCTTGTGGCACAGGTGGGGCTCCAACTCCAGCTGGGTGCACAAGGGGCATGCCAGTTGGCGGATCTCGTGCCACATTAGCTGGGTGCTCGATAGGCACACTACTAGGTCGACAAGTTGCACTCCAGCTGGGTGCACAGGTGACACACCAGCTAGCTGGCTAGTAGGTACTTTGCCATAGGGGTCCACTCGCAACCCTTGGGCCGCCAGAGTAGCCCTCATGGTGTTAACCATCTCCTATAGGGCGGCAATGTTACCTTCTTGTGTGTCAATTTTCTGCTGCTGAATGGCCATCTAGTCCCAAAGCACCACCACTTATGGCATCTTCTCCATAACCATTGGTTGAGGATATTCCTCCTAATAATACTCGTCCTCGCCTCTATCATCTATGCCATCATAATCGGCATTTTCGTCGTAGTCTTCCACCATCCCGGGGAGGTCTTGCAGTGGTGGATGGCTGGTTTCTCCTCCCTCAACTCCAGCGGGAGGAGTTGCATCGTCTGGTGCTCATCCAACGGGAGGAGCTGCATCATCTGGTGCTCGTCCAACAGGAGGAGATGCATCGTTTGGTCCATTTCTCCAAGTGCTCACCATGAATATGTTCTAAAAAACTTTCTTCAAGCTCTCAATGAAAGCACCAAAATGTTGATTGCCTTTGTCGCTGTCAACCTAATTCGAGATTTTAAAGAAAATAATGGAAAAGAACACGAGGATTTTACGTGGTTCAAGCTATTAAAGAGCCCTAGTCCACTAGTCTCTGGTATTTAGTGAGCTTGAAACTTGTTTGAGCAAGCTTCAATGATGGTTCTCAGGCAGCGTATATATTGTGCTGAGTTACAAAGTTTTTCTCTCTCAAATATGAACCCCTTACAAGGAGATACCAAAACCCTATCTATAGAGGTTGGGATCATTAATGTTAATCATATATCATTAATACAACTTCCCCCATTATGGGGTATTAATGATGAATTAATACAAAAAGGGTTGAACTAAATAGAGGCTGCAACCCAAGCAGATTGAACGGGGCCCACTGTAGAAAGTTGTGTACCAACTTTATGGGGAACATATCTCTGACTGTCAGGGTGTGGCGCACATTCGCCATTGTTAGAAGGAGTTTTGGGAAATGCCGATTGCTGAGGGTATGAACTCGACGCCACTAATCGAGGCTTACCAAAAGTTGTCAGATGATCTTCTGGTGGCCCATACCTGTAGTGACTGACACCTGGCAGCTACTTCTGGCTCGAGGACCAAAATCCTTGACCTGGAAAATGGGCGAGTGAAGAGAGCTCATCGGGACGTGGCCTCACCTGGAGACATCCTCGCCTCAAGGACAGACCTCGAGGCATGGACTCACCTGGAGACATCCACGACATGGTCAGTTTGGGTTTCTTGGGGGAGTTCACACTCCGAGAACCTCATGACTTATGTTGTCATTAATTACTCCTAATTGTCACCTGTCTGATGGTGAAAATACGAACAACAACAATGTTTTCAAGGCACAATCGCAACTGCATCACAAATGCATCGTTAAGCATCACGTAGGCATCGCATAGGCATCATTTATTTTTATTTTTTCCAAAATCTTGTTTTCAAGGTCCCATCGCAAATGCATCACTAGGCATTGTTTTTCTACAACTTTTAGAGGTTTAGATCTGAAAAAAAAAATGCAAACAAAACCAAAAAATCTTATATATAAGTGTTCGAAATCTATATATTAGTGTCTTAAATGCAATATTTTCTTAGGTTTAAGTTTTGGATTGAATTTTTCATCATTAACTTAAAATATTAGAGAAATAGCTTCAATGTTGGTAAATGGTGATAGCATCAATGGAGAGAATGATGGTAATGACGGTGGCAGCGTGGGGAAATGGTGCTCTGCCGCCGTGTGGAGATGGTGATGGTGGTGCCATTGATCTTAGTAGAGAGAGAGTTAGAGTTAGAGAAAGAAGTGAGTTGTTTATGAAAATTGTAATATAGTCTAAATTTTATAAAATATCATATTCTTGGGATGAGCTTTAAATTAAGCATAAATTTTAAATAAGATATATTAACATGCGTACTACATGAAGTTTCCCATTGGAAAGTCCAAAGAGAGCAGCGCCACCCTTTTAAGTTATTTTATGTGCAGCTCTTTTTCGTTTTAAAATTCTTATTTTTCCACGAAATTAATGCAGATTGGTACACATACAGCTAAAACTCGTGCTTATTATCGGTTTGTCCACTAAGTCACACGTAGGAATTGAGAAATGAAAAAAGAAAAATCAGAGAAGAATACAAATGAGAATTGAAGTTGTAATTAAAATTACAAGTCACTTAATATATCATCATTTGTCCCCTCAAAATTTATATATTTATCATTATCTGTAACGTACTTTATATATAAGTTCGTCGTAATCGTCTATTGTAGATAACATATATTTTTTCTTTGAAAGGATAATATATATATAAATAGTGTTATTAATTAATTATCCTATTTTGATCGATATATAAATCTATTAAATATATTTTGCCAACGTGTTCAGTTTCTTTTCGATCAGAGCCATCGTTATATATTTGCTCAGAAAGGATAAGGCTTAACGTTGAGCTATGTATGTATAATTATATTATAAGGATCGATAGAACTGCCCTAACAGATACTACTATATATATTCATGTTTATAGCTTTTGATAACTAGTAGAATAGAGCAAAAATTGCATTGGTCAATTGTATGATTATTTTTTTGTCAATTCAAATGTTTAATTTTGTACACTTATAAATTTTCACAGAAAATTTGAAGAAAAAAAAAGTACTGGTAGGGGTGTTTAGTAAAAAACTAAAAATAAAATTTATACGATTGTATTGGAATTGACCATGTATATATATGCTTATTAATTTACTCTAAAGTTTATCAATAACAAAATTAGTCATTATAATCATCCCGCATGGGTGTAGTGCTCATAATGAGTGTTCTATTAAAATCACTTTTGTTCTTTTCTTTTTTTAATGGACACTTGTGTTCTTTTCCCAGTCCTAGAAATAAAAATAATATATATGGGAAATTATAGTAAATGACCCTAAATTATGGTATCA
Organism: Humulus lupulus; assembly: GCF_963169125.1. NCBI lineage: Eukaryota > Viridiplantae > Streptophyta > Magnoliopsida > Rosales > Cannabaceae > Humulus > Humulus lupulus. Next base: position 133,651,651 of record NC_084794.1, read on the forward strand.
ATATGCTATTGTTTTAATTTTATAAATTATAAATAAATTACTATTTTACATTGTTGATTACTTAAATTGTTCTTATCATATAAGTCTCTCATTTGCATCTCATTAAAGTGATACACATAACAAATAACATTTTTTTTAGGATGATAACCATTATTTTTAAGTTAGAGAAAAATATTATTTTTTCAAATTTTTAATTTTATTATATGTTCTTTTTTCTAATTTTCTATTTTCTATCATTTATTTATTTATTGTATAACTTTAATATAGTGGTATATGTACATTAGTTTTGTTCAATTAGTTTTTATTATAAAGTTATATTGATTTTTTTCATTTTTTATGGGTTGTTGGTATATTATTTTACAACTAGTGTACATGTTTGTTGCGGTATGATATATCATTTTTTTTATGATGATATTTAGTTTCTATCTTGTTATACATAATGGTAGTATATAGTTTTATATCATGGTTTATACATTTTAATGGTAGTATATAAGTTTGTTAGGATAATATATACATTTTTTAGCAATACTTTTGTGAGTTTTGTAGGTATATTATTTTCCAACTCAGTATATGTATTTTGTTGTATGGTATATCATTGTTTTTTAAACAATATTTAGGTTCTATCTTGTTATATGAAATGGTGGTATATAATTTTGTTAGCATGATATATAAATATCTTTTAGTAATAATTTTTGAAGTGTTGCTCTATATATTATTTTCCAACTTAGTATATATGTTTATTGTTATGGTATATTATTTTTTGTAGATGATATTTAGTTTTTTTTTTTTTTTTATATATATAATGGTAGTATATCATTTTGTTAGCATTGTATATACAATTTAATAGTGATATATAATTTTGTTAGTATTATATTATACATTTTAATGGTGGTATATAATTTTGTTAGCATATTATATATGTATATATATTGAGTAGTATTTTTCCATTTTTTATGTAATGGTATATTGTTTTCTCATATATGTTCTTTTGTGGTATGATATATTATTTTTTTAGATGATATTTAGTTTATATCGTGTTATATATAATGGTGATATATAATTTTATTAGTATAATCCATCAAACATAATTATTGCACCAATTTATTCCATTTACCAACAATTCCCAAAATATGTAAAATTTCCAAAATACCCCTAGACTCAACCCTAGCTCGGCATTTATCTCTGTTTTGTCTTTTCTGCTTCACCGCTCGAACGGATCCACTCATGTCGAAAATCACAAATATATCCACATAATAATGTGATCTCAAGCACATAGCACACAATAATTATGAATATACCCTCAAAGGGTCAAAATTACGAAAAATGTCTATTTAAAAAAAAGGGGGTCTTTAAACATATTTAATACACATAATAATGCTTACTCAATCATATAATAAAATATATCAATTAATTGACATAATTATCTCACATGTCCTCCTACCACGCTTATCAAAACACTTAATTCTATCAGGGAATTTCAGGGTGTTACAACTATTCCCTCCTAATAGAAATTCCATCCTGAAATTTAACTGAACTGCTCAGGATACTGATCCTGCATGTCCGACTCTAATTCCCAAGTTGCTTCTTCCACCCTGTTGTTCCTCCATAACACCTTCACCTAGGTGATAGTCTTGTTATTGAAGACTTTATCCTTCCCTTCAAGTTTCTGTACTAGTTGCTCGTCTAGGCGAAGTCCTGATGCAACTCCAAGGTCTCATAACTCAGTATGTGTGTAGTATCCGACACATACTTCCGAAGCAGTGATAAATGAAACACATTATGAACTCCTGGCAAAGCTAGAGGCATAGCTATTCTGTAAGCTACCTGCCCAATCCTCTCTAGGATCTCAAAAGGTCCGACAAACCATGGGCTCAGCTTGCCTTTCTTCCCAAATCGTTTTATTCCTTTCATTTTCGAGACTCAAAGAAAAACATAGTCTTCAACATGGAGTTCCACGTTCATACGTTTGGGATCAGCGTAACTCTTCTGTCCACTCTACGAGGGGAGCATTCGAGCCTTAATATTCTCAATGGTCTCACTGGTCCTCAAAATTGCCTCAGGACCCAAATACATCCTCACAATATCATCCAAATGGATGGGTGACCTACATTTCCTACCATACAAAATCTCATATAGGGCTACTCCGATCGTTGACTGGTAACTGTTGTTGTAGGAAAACTCAATCAAAGGAAGATACTTACTCCAGGATCCTTCAAAATCCAATACACATGCTCGAAGCATGTCTTCCAATATCTGAATTGTCCTCTTAGGCTGCCAGTCAATCTGAGGTTGATAAGTGGTGTTGAACTTCAACAGGGTACCCATAGCCTTTTGACACATAGCCTTCCCCAGAACTTCCAAGTAAAAGTTGATCGTGATTTGACACAATGGACTTTAGATACCCATGGAGACATACAATCTCCCTCACATATAGTTCTACATATTGATCCACAGTGAAATTCGCTCTCACTAGCAAGAATTGAGCTGACTTGGTATATCGATCCATGATCACCTATACCGAGTCGTGTTGTTTCACTGTCTTAGGCAACCCAACTCTAGGTCATAAGTAGGGTACCTGTAACTCCCTAGATAGCCAAGACCGTTACACTTTGTACTTTTAAATAGTGCTGGAATCTCTAATCGAGTCATTTGGCCGACAACGTGTAACTAAAGCTAATTAACATGTTAGGGTTAAATTTTTTTTTCAAAAGAAGTAATCATTTTATTAAAAAGTTTAAGTTCATACATGGGATCCCAAAATAAACATTAAAAGGTAATTTACAATTCAAAGAATACAATAGGCCGACCTAAGCAACAAAATGAGGGTTCGACCCTAGTTCCTCTGTGAACCCTCGGTCGTGGTGGTCGAGCAAGCTGCATATGTACATGCTGCCACCGAAGTTCTCCAACTCATGGCTCGTCCAGCTTCCCTTTTCCCTTACCTGAACGACATAGCACCTGTGAGCCAAGGCTCAACAAGAAAACTTAAACATGCTCATAAGAAGTTAATAACATATTACAGAATCATAAATAGCAAGCCAATCAGTAATAACCCTACTCGTGCATGCATTGAAATCATATAAGTGACTATATAGTCACACCGGGGTCGTTGCCCTAGATAAGTGACTGTAGAATCACCTCGGGGCTTGTTGCCCTATTTCTGGATAACCAGCCTTAGGGTTGGCCAAGCATACCTGGTGCTTTATTTTTCAAGAGACCATAGGGTCAGTCAAGTATATACCACGCTCCTGGATAGGCCTAACCATATCGGCCTACACTCAGCGCGCTATTGTCGCGCTTGACTTATAAGTCAAACATTTTAATAAGATAATACAGACAAGCATTAATCGATTAACAATTATCAAGATGCAGAACACTCAAGCATGGTTAACCAAATAATCACAGGCATGATAATAATCATGCTCATCCGTAGGGGGCCGAGCCCTAATCATAACCTAGAGTGTAGTTTTTTTTACCTTTGGTCTAAGCACTGGATAAATAGAAACGACCCTCGAGCACGACCCGCTTCCGAGCCATAGTGGTACTCTAGCCACAACTATAAAAAATGATATCCATCAATATCAAGTAAATAAAGGCTTCCAGACCGAGTCCTAGCCTCCAAGACCTCAAATTCTACTATCCAGGGTAGTAGAATCCTTCCCGAGCCCTTAGGTTTGAGTCCCTGCAACTAGAAACCTCACTTGGCTATTCTTCCCAATTAGTGTCGCGACGTACCCCTGATGGGTCGTAGCACACCTTAAAGTAGAGAGCCCTAAACCTGTTTTCACTAGACACGCGTCGCGACGCTAAGGCAGTTCAGAAGAGTCCCAAAGCCCTTGAGTTCATACAGGCCGCGACGCTCCAAGAACAGCGCCACAGTGCAACCCAGCAAACCCAGATTTCCAACATTTTTCTTCGAGCCAAATCCCTTAAAATTGATCCCAACTAACAACCAAACCCATAATTGAGTCCCAAAACCTCAGTAATACATGTAAGGCAGCAAAAATACAACAAGAACTACGACAAAACCTTACCCCAAATCAAAATTCAAGCCCTAAGTTCAAAACTCAAGAACACCAAAATAAAGCAAAATAAATTCAAAAAGCTAAAGGAACTGAATTACCTCTGAGAATTCGAACTTCCAAATTTGAATCCATTAGCTTAATAGTTCTTAATCTCCCAGAGCAAGCTTCCAAAAAAACCCCAAGATCACCTCTAAGCTTGAGATCCAAGAATTTCTCTCCAACACTCAAGAGAAATCACTTTCTATAAGGGAGAGAGAGAAACATAGATGAGACTAAGAGAGATATGGTCTGAGCTGATAAACTCAGCACGTAGGCTATTATAACTTAATGGTCTCAAAAGACCAAAATTCCCCTACTCCAAAAAATCCCTCTCAAAGCCCACTAAGGACAAACAAGACTTTTGCCACCATTTCCCACCAATCCACACTTAACACCATATTTCCAATTAATCACCAAATAAATTCTCATTACCCAAATTTTTTTGGTAATGTACTAAATTACCAAAATACCCCTAGGCTCACCCCAAGCCGAGTATCTAGAGTTGTTGTGACTAAACCGCTAATTTGATCACTACGATCGCCTCGTGCCGAATAACATAAATATATCCACATAATAATATAGTCTAAATCACAAAACATATATATTTACAAATATACCATTCTAATAAGAAACGGGCCCACATGTATGCTTAATACACGTAAACATGCAAACATAGTCATATCATAATATAACTCACATAATAATATACACATATCACATAAACACATAATTAATCAAATTATTGCCCTCATGGCCCCCTAATCAAGACACTAAGCCTTATTAGGGAATTTGGGATGTTACAATTATCCCGTCCTTACAGGAATTTTGTCCTCGAAATTTTACCTGAACACCTCAGGATACTGATCCCCCATATTTGACTCCAATTCCCAAGTCACTTTCTCGACCATGTTGTTCCTTCATAATACCTTAACCAAAGGTATGGTTTTATTCCTTAGGATGTTGTCCTTCGTGTCTAATATCTAGATTGGCTGTTCCTCATATGATAGATCTGCCTACAGCTCTAGAACTTCGTAACTCAATACATGAGCCTCATCTGATACATACTTTTGAAGCATTGAAATATGAAACACATTGTGCACTGCTGATAATTCTAGAGGTAAGGCCAACCTATAGGCCACCTGACCAATCCTCTCCAAGATCTAAAATGGTTCTACAAATCTATGGCTCAACTTGCCCTTATTCCCAAACCTTTTCACCCATTTCAATGGTAAAACTCTAAGGAATACACAATCTCCCAAATGGTAAGTTATTCATGCACTTCGGATATGAATAACTTTTCTGTCTACTCTGTGATGCGAGCATCCGAGCTCTAATCTTTTTGATAGCCTCATTTGTCCTCTGAACTGCTTCATGACCCAAGTATTTAATTTCACCCATCTCATCCTAGTGAACGGGCGATCTACACTTCCTACCATACAACATCTCATAAGGTGCCACTCCAATGGTTGAATGATAGTTGTTATTGTTGGAAAACTCTATCAAAGGAAAATACTTACTCCAGGACCCTTCAAAGTCCAAAACGCATGCCTGAAGCATGTCTTCCAATATTTGAATCGTCCTCTCAGACTTACCATCTGTCTGATGATGATAAGTTGTGTTAAATTTCAACTGTGTACCCATAGCTTTCTATGAACCTTCCCTGAGCTTGGAAGTAAATGTGGGATCCTGATCTGACACATTCGAATTCAGTGCCCCATTAAGATGCACTATCTTTCTCACTTAAAGATCTGCATATTGGTCAATTGTATAAGTCATCCTCACTAGTAGAAAGTGAGCTTATTTGGTGTATCAATGCACAATAACCCACACTGAATCATGTTGACCCACTTTCATGGGTAACAAAACCACAAAATTCATTGTGATGTCCTCCCATTTCCACTTTGGAATATTCAAAGGTTGTAATATCCCTACTGGTATCTAATGTTCAGCCTTGACTTATTAACACGTCAGGCACTTGACCACATACTCGGTTACATCCCCCTTCATCCCAGGCAACCAATATAAAGTCTTCAGATCCTCATACATCTTTGTGGTGCCTTGATGCAAAGAGTAAAGGTTAGTATGAGATTCATCCAGAATCTCTCATCTAATAACAATGTCTAGTGGAACACAGATCACACCCTTGTACCTCAGTAAGCTCATATCTGACACTGTATAGTCCCTAGCCACTCTAGCTAGGACATCCCCTCTAATCTTCATCAATTGTTGATCATTCATCTGACTTTCCTTTATCCTCTCTAGAAGCGTAGACTGCAAGGTGATGTTGGCTAACTGGCCCACCACTAACTCTATCCCTGTTCTGGTCATATCCTCTGCTAGTTCCATGGATATCTGCCTCAAACTACATAATTGTCTCAGACCTTTCCAGCTTAAGACATTTGCCACCACGTTGGCTTTCCCTGGATGATACAAAATTTCACAGTCATAATACTTCACCAACTCTAACCAATGCCTCTGTCTCATATTCAAGTCTTTCTGTGTGAAGAAATACTTCAGGCTCTTGTGGTCAGTGTATATCTCACAGTTCTCCCCATAAAAGAATGCCTCTATATCTTTAGTACAAAGACCACTGCTGCTAACTCCAGATCATGCGTATGGTATCTCTGTTCATATTCTTTCAACTGACAGGATGCATAAGCAATTGCCTTCCCTGTCTGCATAAGAACATAGACCAAACCCTGTCTTGAGGCGTCACAATATACCACAAACTTCTCCTGATCTGTTGGAAGACTTAGTACTGGAGCTGTAATCAATCACCACTTCAACTCCTTGAAGTTGTTCTCACATCTATCTAACCAAGCACACTCTTGGTTTTTGCGTGTTAGTTCCGGTAGTGGGGTAGCAATTGTGGGCCCCAAAAATCCACCAAGGAAAAAAGGTCCAGTCCCTTATTTAAGTAAACGACTAAGGGGCATCGAAGGTGTTAAGTACATGATAGAGGTAGATGGTTATTACATGCCACCAAGAGGCCACACATTTGTGAGGCCCCAGGCCTCACGAAGTCATTCCATGCCATGAATATGGGAAAATCGTTAAAGAAGCAAGGCACCCGAGAAGAGGGCCTTGCGGAGTCTGAGGGACTTGCATAGAGAAGCACCAGCCACCTGCAGGCACAAGGGTGCGCATCTCCTTTGGACTACTCACGCGAAGATGCATAGCCAGGCGCATAGGCGTGCCACCTCCCTCGGACTCGGCCAAGGGCCTCACGTAGCGAGGCCCAATCCTCATGTGCAGGTGTGAGGCTTAGCGAGACCCTAGATGATAACGTGATCTTGTGAGGCGCCTGTATGCGCAAGACCCTCTATCTTCGTGTGCTACAAACAGGTTGTGCCTCCGCGAGACCCGCATGCCTAGTGAAACCTTATCGTGTCACGTGCTGCCACCACATCGTGCTCTCGTGAGACTTGCGTGTTGCCACTATGTCGCGCCCCTGCGAGGCCCGCGTGCCCAGCAAGATCAACTCACCTCGCGCGCTGCCACCATGTTGTGCCTTCGCAAGGTCCACGTGCCTCGCACGTTTCCATCATGTCGCGCCCCTGCGAGGCCCGTGTGCCCAGCGAGACCCTCTCTCCTCGCGCATTGCCACCATGTCGCGCCTCTGCGAGGCCCGCATGCCTCACGCGCTGCCACCATGTCGCGCCCCTGCAAAGCCCGCGTGCTCAGTGAGAGCCTCTCGCCTCACGTGCCCAGCGAGACCCTCTCACCTCGTGCGCTGCTACCTCGTCATTCCCCTGCAAGGCTTACATACCCAGCGAGACCCTCTCGCCACGTGCGCTGCCACCACGTCGCGCCTCCGCGAGATCTGCATGCCTCGCGCTCTACCACCATGTCGCGCCCCTACGAGCCCCACGTGCTCAGCGGGACCCTCTCGCCTCGCGTGCACCCACCATGTCGCACCCCCGCGAGACCCTCTCACCTTTCGCGTAGCCATGAGACATTACGTGCATTGAGGACCTATCTCTATACAAATTCAATGGAACCATCTTGTCAGGTCTCCATGAACCTCTTGAGGCATGTAGCTCGCTGAAGAGGCTCTATCCCATTTTGGGGGAGGTGCCACCAGCAAGATGCACCTCACGCGTAAGTTCCAAAGGAATTTGCAAGTATGCTTACTTAGCCAAATAATGAAAAGCTCAAGACATAAATGCACCCCATTAAAGTGGTAGAGTGGATGGAATTCACGTATAGGTATGGAAGGTATAAATAAGACAAAAGGAACCAAGGTAGTGTACACCACCCATACCCTTCAAGTAGTGGTCATATAAGAATGGTACATGGAAAGTACCCCCTTAGCACGCCTATGACGTTCGTACCCGACAAGTAGCGGGGGTACTACATGGTACCATGGCAGGAGTACTTTTGCAGACCCTTGACACACACTGAAGCTGACTAACACTCTTCCGACAACACTAGAACCTACAGCCTGGATATGCAGCTCCCTGTCTCTTCGGGACCACATTGTATCAAGAGCCATTAGTGCTCACCTATAGATAGAGCCTCACTTCATCATTGATGGGGTTGGAAAATTTGTTGTATACTCAGGCTATTAAGCAATATACGAATGTTTACTCCATTGTTGATCTGCATTTATTTTTCCTTAAGTCTATTTTAAGTTCTTATCTAGCTATCTTCTTACTTACCTTTGAGTTTCCGACCTAACATCGTTGACGAGTTCTCACCATCAACAGTTTGGCGCCGTCTATGGGAAGGACGACTATCAAGCCGTTGTTCTTCCATCAATTTTGACAAGAAAAAATGGCAAGGCATTCAAAACGCCTATAGGGATCTCAGGATGCTGAGATCCACCTTGACAAGCCAACCGAAAGCCTCTAGAAGAGACCCTCCGCCACCTGAGAATGGAGACATGCTGGCAGAACATTCAACCCTTAGAGAGGAGAAGGAGGCAACACTCCCGGTAGTCCAACCTAGGGGAGGTCATCGTGAACCATCGACGACCCATGTGGATGGCTTGATTACGCACCCTCCTCCTTAACCACTGATTGCACCATGCTCCGGCCAGTGGGACCCATGCCCCTCTTTGCATAGGCCTGACATTAGTTTGCGGGTGCACTCTGTGAGTCCCAGCTCCAGAACTCGCTTTTACGAGAATGAGATACGCGAGTTGCACATAAAAAATAGAAGGTTAGAAGCCGTAATAGAGAACATGCAGGAGGTGTTGAATGACCTACTGCAAGGAAGTTCAAGCATACCCCTTCCCCAGCATAGGAGAGAAAAGCATGCACGAGGAGAAACCACCATACCCGTGGATGGTGAGAAAACGCAGCTCTCCACTTATTATGCCCCTCATCAGAACGTGAGTGTTCAGTCTGAGAACCCGTAAGATTCCTTAAGCAAAAAGAAGAAGGAACAAGACACTGAAATGCAAAGCCCTCAAGGCAAGATTCTCACTGCACCTGGGGGCACAGAGATGACGAAGAATTTGACCATGATTCGCCCTTCACAAGGGAGATCCAGGTTGAGCAACTCCCCACCAGCTTCAAAGAGCCTCGCAAGGCTCCATACGAGGACACTACAGATCCAAATTATCACTTAGACTCCTTCAATAACTTGATAAGGTTAAGGGGGGTCAACAACAGAGAAAAGTTCCATTGCTTTGTCGTTACACTTAAAAGAGTTGCGTACAAGTAGTTCAAGAGGTTAAGGCCAGGAACCATCAAGTCGTGGCAGCAATTCTCTGGCGAATATTTTCAGCAACACCGTGCAGTCTATGATTATGTTATGCCAATTACCAGCCTCGCTAACATAAAACAAGGCGAGAGTGAAAGTTTGAAGAGCTATATCCATAGGTTCAATATGGAAGAAACAAATTTGGGAAGTTCAAGTAGAGAGGAGTTCAAGATGGCTATTACAGTCGGAGTTCGTCTAGGAAGCAGGTTATGGGGTAACATGCTCAAGAGAGAGATTACAAACTTAGATGACTTCTTTGAAAGAGCACATAAGTATATACGTGTGGAAGAGGGCCATAAGAACTTGCATTTTGAGGAAAGCGAACATTCCTCCGATCACCCTTCTATAAATATGTCTGAAGATTCCGTGTAGAAGAGAACATCATGATAGAGGAGTCCAGATCAAGTTGAAAATTGGAAGAGGACTACAAAAAGGATTCAAAGAAGAAGCTAGCAGGATTCATCAAATCATCGCAATCAGCCCCCATGAAGATCCAAAGGAGTCGCCTAGCTAATTCCAGAGATCTGGAATCGTTAAAGCATATCGGAGAGAATGAAAAACAAAGTACATGGCAAGAAAGATCCGACAAACCACTTACAAGGTATTGGACCCGACCTCAACATGCACCTAGCCATGTGCAAAATAGGTGCCTAGCTCGCAAGCCTTAATAGGCATCTCGCCTTGCGCAAATTAGGTGTCCAACCTTGCAAACCTCCACAGGCACTTAGCCATATGCAAAGCAGGCGCCTAGCCTCATAAGCCCTAATAGGTGCTTGGCCAAGTGCAAAACAGGCATCTAGCCTTGCAACATACATATATATAAAATTATTTATAATACATATATGCGAGAGTGGAGAACCTTATGAGACAACATTTGAATCTATAAGGACTAGCTACCCTTATAGAATCTAAAAAAGTCAAAAGGTCCCTCAAAATTGACCTTGCACGAAATTACCCATCCTGTAAAGGGACCACATCCCAGAAGACGAAAGGGGCACCAAAAGAGATCCCCAAGTCTAGATTTACTGAGTCGCCTTACCAAGGGAAAAATAGCCTTGAAAATAGGTGTTCTCAAGGTTCCACAAGGACCATCTTCCTACAAGGGCCCCGACTCGAGGAATGTTCACCTCAACAACCAAAAAAGGGTCTCAAAGAAGATGCTTATGAAAAGGGTATCAAAGAAGATGCTTGCGAAAAGGGTCTCAAAGAAGACGCTTGTGAAAAGGATCTCAAAAAAGACACTTGGGAAAAGGGTCTCAAAGAAGACGCTTGTGAAAAGGGTCTCACAGAAGACGCTTGCAAAAAAGGGTCTCGAAGAAGATGTTTGAAAAAATAGTACTATGCATAATGACGAGAAGGACGCTTCTCGCACAAAATAAAACGTGCGCGAAAAAATATATAAAAGGATAGTGAGAACCCAAAGGATCAACATATCCTTACAAGTAATCAAGGTGCACCAATAGACACGAATCACATGCAGTAGAGGGGTCCCAAAGGGAACCCTTTCAAAATAAAGCTATTGACCATGAGGAATTGTGAAAGTCCCTCATAAAAAAAAAAAGAATGCCTTGTCAGAGTCCTAGACTAAGGAAAATAAGGCGGCGAGACATCTCACACCTTGCAAGAAGATCTCGCATAGCAAGGGCACCCTCCCTTGGCAAGACTACCCTCGACCTTACAACTCAATCGGGCTCCATTCCTTCATTGGACATCTATATAAATGCCACCTTCAGACATAAATGAAGAATGAAGCCACGAAAACACAAAAGAAGGTTAAGAGGCCTTGCACAGCAAAAGCCCTCGCATAGCGAGACCAACTATAGCCTAGTGCGTCCAAACACTCTTGTCTAAATGTTTAACGTGCCCCTAAGCCTTGTATAAGCCTTATCCTTGGAAGGAAGGTCAATGAACGTCCCAGGATGTCAACATATGAAGCACGAAGAAAAGAAGGCAAGCCTCACCATGTGAGAGGGTCTCGCATAGCAAGGTCTTCATCGCCCACTAGTGTTGAATGACATCCTTCGCTGCTTTATATGCCTCTAAGAATAATGCAAGTATCTCTCTCAAGAAAAATAAGTATAACATCATAATATGTCTACAAGGACGACTAAAGACCTCCTCATAGACTTGGGGGCAAGTGTGGGCGCTAAAAATCCACCAAGGAAAAAAGGTCTGGTCCCTTATAGAAGTAAACGACTAAGGGGCACCGAAGGCATTAAGAACATGATAGAGGCAGATGGTTATTACATGCCACCAAGAGGCTACAGATTTGTGAGGCCCCAGGCTTCACGAAGTCATTCCGTGCTGTTAATATGTGAAAATTGTTAAAGAAGAATGACACCCAAGAAAGGGCCTCGCGTAGAGCCTCGCATAAAGAGGCACCATCCACCTGCAGACACAAGGGTACACATCTCCTTCGGACTCCTCACACGAATATGGTTAGGTAGGCACATAGAGGGGCCACCTCCCTCGGACTCGACCAAGGTCCTCGCGTAGCGAGGCCCAATCCTCATGCGTGGGTTTGAGGCTTAGCGAGACCCTAGATGATACCATGAACTGGCGAGGCGCCTATATGCATGAGACCCGCTAGCCTCGTGTGCTACAAACATGTTGCGCCTCCGCGAGACCCGCATGCCTAGCGAAACATTCTCGCCTCACACGCTGCCACAACATCGCGCCCTTGTATGGCACGTGAGCCTCGCGCGCTGCCACCATGTCGCGCCCCTGGGAGGCCCGCGTGCCCAGCAAGACACTCCTGCCTCGCACGCTTCCACCAGGTCGCGCCCCCACGAGGCCTGCATGCCTCGCGCGCTACCACTATGTCCTGCCCCTGCAAGGCCCGCGTGCCCAGCGAGACCCTTCCGCCTCGGGCTCTGCCACCAAGTCGCACCCCCGCGTGGCATGTGTGCCTCGCGCGCTGGCACCGTGTTGCGCCCCAGCGAGGCCCGCGTGTCTCGTCGCTGCCTCCATGTCACGACCCTATGAGGACTGCGTGCCCAGCGAGACCCTCTCTCCTCGTGCGCTGCCACCACGTCTCCCCTCTACGAGACCCGCGTGCCTCGCGCGCTGCCACTATGTCGCGCCCTTACAAGGCCTGCGTGCCAAGAAAGACCCTCTCACCACGTGCGCTGCCACCACGTTGCTCCCCCGCGAGGCCTGCGTGCGCAGCGAGACGCTCTCTCCTCGAGCTCTGCCACCATGTCTTGCCTTCGCGAGGATCGTGTGCCTCGCGCGCTGCCACCACATCGTGCCCCCGTGTGCCTCGTGCACTGCCACCATGTCGTGCCCTTGCGAGATCCGTGTGCCCAGCGAGACCGCCTCGTGCGCTGCCACCACGTCGAGCCTCCGCGAGACCCGCGTCCCTCGCGTGTTGCCACCATGTCACGCCCCTGCAAGGCCCGCATGCTCAGCAAAACCCTCTCATTCCGCGTACCTATCGAGACCCTCTCGCCTCGTATGCTTCCACCACGTCGCCCCTCTACGAGGTCCGTGTTCTTAGCAAGATCCTCTCGCCTCGTTCCCTGCCACCACGTTGTGCCTCCCCGAGACCTGCGTGCATCGCGCGCTGCCACCATGTCGAGCCCCTGCGAACTCTGTGTGCTCAGCGGGACCCCCTCACCTCACGTGCTCCCACCATGTCGCACCCCCACAAGATCTTCTCACCTCTCGCGTAGCCATGAGGCATTGCATGCATCGATGACCTCTCTCTTGACAAATTTAATGGAACCATCTTGTCAAGTCCCCATGAACCTCTTGAGGCATGTAGCTCGCTGAAGAGGCCCTATCCCATTTTGGGGGAGGTGCCAAGATACACCTCACACATAGGTTCCAAAGGAATTCCCAAGTATGCTTGCTTAGCCAAATAATGAGGAGCTCAAGACATAAATGCACCCCATTAAAGTGGTGGAGTGGATGGAATTCACGTACAAGTACGGAAGGTACAAACAAGACAAAAGGAACCAAGGTAGTGTACAACACCCATACACTTCAAGTAGTGTCTGTATAAGAATGGTACATGGAAAGTACCCCCTTAGCACGCCTACGAGGTTCGTAGCCAACAAGTAATGGGGGTACGGCATGGTACGATGGCAGGAGTGCTTTTACAGACCCTTGACACATACTGGAGTCGACAACCATTCCTCTGACAACACTACAACCTGCATCCTGGACATGCAGCTCCTTGTCCCTTCGGGACCACAATGTATCAAGAGCCATTAGAGCTCACCTATATATGGAGCCTCACTTCATCATTGATGGGGGTTAGAACATTCATTGTATACTCAGGCTATTAAGCAATATACGAATGTTTACTGCACTGTTGATCTGCATTTATTTTTCCTTAAGTCTACCAATCTCTGAGGCATTCTTTGGCCTTGACCAATCTCTGACTGCCTCAATCTTAGTTGGGTCTGTTGGAAAAACAATCAGAGTGCACAGAAAAAATGGCGTGGTGGGCCCAGTGTATAAACACAACAAATTTTCCATCACTCATATAAAATAATTTATATGTTCAAAGAAGAAGCTAGTAGGATTCATCAAATCATCGCAATCGGCCCCCATAAAGATCCAAAGGAGTAGCCTAGCTGATTCCAGAGATCTGGAATCGTTAAACCATGTTGGGGAGAATGAAAAACAAAGTACTTGGAAAGAAAGATCTGACAAACCACTTACAAGGTATTGGACCCGACCTCAACATGCACCTAGCCATGTGCAAAATAGGTGCCTAGCCTCGTAGAAGACAAAAGGGGAACCCAAAGATATCCCCAAGGCTAGATCGACTGAGTCGCCTTACCAAGGGAAAAAGGGCCTTGAAAATAGGTGTTCTCAAGGTTCCACAAGGACAATCTCCCTACAAGAGCCCCGACTCGAGGAAAGATCATGTCAAAAACAAAAAAAAGGTCTCAAAGAAGACGCTTATGAAAAGGGTCTCAAAGAAGATGCTTGCGAAAAGGGTCTCAAAGAAGATGCTTGTGAAAAGGGTCTCAAAGAAGACGCTTGCGAAAAGGGTCTCAAAGAAAACGCTTGTGAAAAGGGTCTCACAAAAGACTCTTGCAAAAAGGGTCTCGAAGAAGATATTTGCAAAAATAGTACCATGCATAATGACGAGAAGGATGCTTCTAAAAAAAAAAAAAAAAAAACGCACGCCAAAAAAATATATAAAAGGATAGCGAGAACCCAAGGGATCAACATATCCTTACGAGTAATCAAGGTGCACCAATAGACACGAATCACATGTAGTAGAGGGGTCCAAAAGGGAACCCTTTCAAAATAAAGCTATTGACCATGAGGACTTGCAAAAGTCCCTCACAAGAAAAAAAAAAGAATGGCTTGTCAAAGTCCTAGACTAAGGAAAATAAGGTGGCGAGACACCTCACACCTTGCAAGAGGATCTCGCATAGCAAGGGCACCCTCCCTCGACAAGACTACCCTCGACATTACAACTCAATCGGGCTCCATTCCTTCATTGGACATCTATATAAATGCCACCTTCAGACATAAATGAAGAATGAAGCCACGAAAACAAAAAAGAAGGTTAAGAGGCCTCACATAGCGAAAGGGACCTCGCATAGCGAGACCAATTATAGCCTAGTGCTTCCAAACACTCTTGTCTAAATGTTTAACGTGCCCCTAAGCCTCGTATAAGCCTTATCCTTGGAAGGAAGGTCGATGAAGGTCCCGGGATGTCAACAGATGAAGCACGAAGAAAAGGAGGCAAGCCTCACCATGTGAAAGGGTCTCCCTATGCGAGACCGTCTAGCATAGCAAGGTCTTCATCGCCCAATAGTGTTTAATGACATCCTTCTCTACTTTACATGCCTCCAAGAATAATGCAAGTATCACACTCATGAAAAATAAGTATAACATCATAATAAGTCTACAAGGACATCTAAAGACCTCCTCATAGACTTGGGGGCAAGTGTCTGCGCCAAAAATCCACCAAGAAAGAAAGGTCCGGTTCCTTATTGAAGTAAACGATTAAGGGGCACTGAAGGCATTAAGTACATGATAGAGACAGATGGTTATTACATGCCACAAAGAGGCTACACATTTACGAGGCCCCAGGCCTCACGAAATCATTCCGTGCTATGAATATGCGAAAATTGTTAAAGAAGCAAGGCACCCGAGAAGAGGGCCTCGCATAGTGCCTCACAGAGTCTTAGGGCCTCGCATAGAGAGGCACCATCCACCTGCAGACATAAGGGTGCTCATCTCCTTCAAACTCCTCACAGGAAGATGCTTAGGCAGGCGCATAAGGGTGCCACCTCCCTCGAAATCGGTTAGACGCCTCGCGTAGCGAGGCCCAATCCTCATGCGCGAGTGTGAGGCTTAGGGAGACCCTAGATGATAACATGGTATTTCAAGGCACCTGTATGCGCAAGACTTGCTAGCCTCGTGTGCTACAAACATGTTGCGCCTCTGCGAGACTCGCATGCCTAGCGAAACCTTCTCTCCTCACGAGCTGCCACAACGTCGCGCCCCTACGAGGCCCACGTGCCTCGCGCGCTGCCACCATGTCGCACCCCAGCGAGGCCTGCGTGCCCAGCAAGACCACTCTATCTTCGCGCGTTTCCACCACTTCACTCCCCACGAGGCCCGCATGCTTCGCATGCTGCCACTATGTCACGCCCCTGTGAGGCCCGCGTGCCTAGCGAGACCCTCTCGCCTTGCATGCTGCCACCAAGTTGCGCCTTCGTGAGTCCCGCGTGCCTTGCGCGCTGCCACCATCTCACGCTCCCGCGATGCCCGCGTGCCTCGCTCTCTGCCACCACGTCATGGCCCGGCGAGGTTGGCGTGCCCAACGAGATCCTTTCGCCTCGCGTGCTGCCACCACTTCGTGCCTCCATGAGGCTCGCATGCCTCACGCGCTGCCAGCACATCATGCCCCCACGAGGCTCGCGTGCCTCGCGCGCTGGAACCATGTCGCGCCCCTGTGAGGTCCGCGTGCCCAGCCAGACCCTCTTGCCTCGTGAGTATCCACCATGTTGCGCCTCTGCGAGACCAGCGTGCCTCGTGCGCTGCCACCGTGTCGCTCCCCTGCAAGACCCGCGTGCTCAGCGAGACCCTTTTGTCTTATGCGCTGCCACCACGTCGCAGCCTTGCGAGGCCCGCGTGCCCAGGGAGACCCTCTCGCCTCGCGCCCTGCCACCACGTTGCGCCTTTGCGAGACCCGCATGTTGCCACCATGTCGCACTTCTACGAGGCCTGCGTGCTCAGTGGGACCCTCTCACCTCACGTGCTCCCACCATGTCACACCCCCGCAAGACCCTCTCGCCTTTTGCGTAGCCATGAGGAATTACGTGCATCGAGGACCTCTCTCTTGATATATTTAATGGAACCATCTTGTCCGGTCCCCATGAACCTCTTGAGGCATGTAGCTCGCTGAAGAGGCCTTATCCCATTTTAAGGGAGGTGCCAAGATGCACCTCACATGTAGGTTCCAAAGGAATTCCCAAGTATGCTTACTTAGCCAAATAATGAGGAGCTCAAGAAATAAATGCACCCCATTTAAAGTGGTGGAGTGGATGGAAATCATGTACAGGTACGGAAGGTACAAACAAGACAAAAGGAACCAAGGTAGTGTACAACACTCATACCCTTCAAGTAGTGGCCGTATAAGAATGGTTAATGGCAAGTACCCCCTTAGCATGCCTACGAGGTTTGTACCCGACAAGTAGTGGGCGTAAGGCATGGTACTGTGGCAGAAGTACTTTTTCAGACCCTTGACACATACTGGAGCCGACAACACTACAATCTGCAGCCTGGATATGCAACTCCTTGTCTCTTCAGGACCACAATGTATCAAGAGCCATTACAGCTCACCTATATATGGAGCCTCACTTTATCATTGATGTGGGTTAGAACATTCATTGTATACTCAGGCTATTAAGCAATATACGAATGTTTACTGCACTGTTGATCTGCATTTATTTTTCCTTAAGTCTATTCTAAGTTCTTATCTACCTTTCTTCTTACTTACCTTTGAGTTTTCCGACTTAACATCGTTGACGAGTTCTCACTATCAACATCAATCTATGAGAACCCTTCCACAAAGGGCCTATAATAAACTACCACTCCAAGGAAACTTTCGATCTCTGAGGCATTCCTTGTCCTTGGCCAATCTCTGATTGCCTCAATCTTAGTTGGGTCTGTTGGAAAAACAATCAGAGTGCACAGCGAAAATGGCGTGGTGGGCCCACTTTATAAACAATTTTTTTTCCATCTCTCATATAAATAATTTATATGTTCAAGAAAGCATCCAGACAGAAATCATTCATATGCAATATCATTAATCATGTAACATGTAGATAATTATACACATACTCATATATATCATATGCACATATATAAAAATATTCAAGAACAGAAACATTTACCTCTTGAAGTCTATCAAGTGTCATTGAGTCTGTTCGTATATATATATCAATCTTCCTATCCAACGCTTTGAGTATTCAAACCACAATCTTTCGGAGTGTTCTCTACAACTCAAGATGTGTGTGGGGACATAGAGAATAAGGGTTTGTAATTTAGAAATCACAAGTTTACTCTCAACACATAAGAACTTGGATCATGACTTGAGAAATGTTAGAATAAGAGAAGAAGATGATAATTTATTGTCTGATAGATTCTGAAAACTTTTTCTGAATTACCACTATCTTGTTTCTTATTATTACATAATGTATGTATATATGAGAGCTTATACATTACCTTAATATTCATAATAATAATATAATCATAATGATGATAGGAATTGATTTAGGTAATATCTAACTTACCAAATTTGAAAAAATCTATTTTCAAATTATTAATTAATTAAATAAATAAAATAAAAACAATACTAATACTTTATCAATATTGTCATACACGCATGACATAGTCCATGGATTGTGTCATGTGTGTAGCAGTATTCCCTCTCGGGGAATATTGTAATTTTCTTTTATTTATTTATTTAATTAAAATTAATCATTCCCACAAAATATGGTATTATCTTTTTAAGGAAAAGATCACAACCATATTTCAAATTTTAAATTTTAAATTCAAAATTCAAAATTCAAATTAATGATCATCATTATCACCATCTTTTAAAATTAAATAAATCAAAAACTATTTTGACTTGCCAATTTTATTTTCTCCCACTCAAATAAAATAATTAATTGCAAAAATTTATTTTTTTATTTTTATATATTTATTTCAAATTCTATATTTAAATAAATAAACATATTTTCAAAATTTAATGATTAATTCCAAATTAATTATTCAACCTCAATTATCATATAATTGTATATTTGACCCGGCAAATAAAAATTTTCTCAAATTTCCAAATTACAGTTTTACCCTTGTATCAACTCTTACCTTGATATGGTGTTGATAGAGCCACCATGGGGACCTATAGACCTATAATATCAAGCTCCAATAAATATTAGATTATTAATCAATGCTCTTTAATTTAGTAATCATATTTATTAATCTCATGATTACTCCACTATAAATATGAGATTGATCTCTTGATAATTATAGACATATATATTTACAGAGTACTTTACTAAAGAATAAAGTGTCAATTGATATAATCATTACATACAACGTTAATCCTCTATTAATGGTTCATAATTAAAAGGGAATAAAATTACCATTGTACCCTTTTAACTATATATTGTTCCTAGTGTTCCATTGACTTTACTAGTGTAGGTTGTGTCACAACAAGTTTGCAATGTGAACGCTCATAACCTTTTCAGTTCCAAAAGTCAGCCCAATAGGGAACCATTATTCAATCTATAAGAAAATATAAATTCCATATCTGTTAAACTATGTCCCCAGCCATATATGTCATTGAGTCCCCAAAACAATTGTTCTTAGCCTGATCATTATGACAAACCTTAACGCATGAATCAAAGGATCATATGACATATATAGGAGTTCATAATAACCTCAGTATTAAGATCATCGTGTATATGATCATTGTTTGATGTGTTTGATTAATATTATGAAACGATGTTTAAACAAGTATTATCAAATCACATCTGGTTCAGTTCTATATATCACTATATATAAAGTACCTTCACTAAAGTTCCTTACTACACTGGTGACCCGGATCTAGGTCTCTTCTATTCATAATACTAGTGAACTGTACTAGCATTAATTAATGTAAATATTCCATAACTTTATTTTACTGCGAACTGTTTCAAATTTCTTATCTTAATCTCGATGCTCTCATACCAATATGAGATTAAGACCACATAGGTAAACTTTGGAATTTTATGATATTTACTTAATATTATAAGCATAATATCAGACACAGTCTATATATATAATAATTCAATTCATTTATTTATTTCATTTAAAACATTTGTCAACTACATTTACTTTAATGGTACTATTCCCAACAGGGTCCACCTTGAGTCCATCTCTACTGACAATGTGACCAAGGAAAGTCACCTATGGTAACCAGAGCTCACACTTGTTGAACTTCACATACAGTTTGTGTTCCCTTACCCTTAGTAAAACCAATCTTAGATGTTGCTCATGCTCTTCCTTCGACTATGAATAAACTAGAATATGGTCAGTGAAGACAATCACAAACCAATCCAAATAATCCTTGAACACCCTGTTCATTAGATCCATAAAAGTTTTTGGGGTATTTGTCAAACCAAAAGACATAACCAGAAACTCAAAATGCCCATATCTGGTGTGAAAAGTTGTCTTTGGTATATCGTCCTCCTTGATCCTCAACTAGTGATAACCAGATTGAAGATCCATCTTCGAGAATACCATCTTACCGTGCAACTGATCGAACATGTAATCTATCATTGGAAGAGGATACTTGTTCTTAATGGTTAACTTATTCAGTTCCCTATAATCAATACACATCCTCACAGAACTGTCTTTCTTCATTACAAATAAGTCTGGCACACCCCATGCAGAGAAATTGGGTCTAATAAAACCCAAGTCTAACAACTACTGTAACTGTACCTTCAGTTCTCTCAACTTTATCGATGCCATTATGTACGGTGCCCTAGACACTGGTTTTTTCTCTGGTGCCAATTCAATAACAAACTCTATCTCTCTGTGTGGTGGGAATGGAAAATCCTCTGGAAACACATCCAGAAACTTACAGACTAGTCTGGTCTCTTTTGGTCCTATTGGCACGACGTGAATGGTATCCACCACATTGGCTAGGAATCCTATGAAACCACCTTGCAATAGGTCTCTAGCTCTCAATGCTGATACCATAGGTACACGAGGTCCATGCATAATGTCAACAAATACAAAAGGATCCTTATCCTCAGGCTCAAAGGTTACAATCTTCTTTTTGCAGTCTATTGTTTCCCCATATGTAACTAACCTGTCCATGCTTAGAATCATGTCAAAGTATTTCTTAAATAACTCAATCAAATTACCTGACAACTCTCTGCCACCTTTTGTCACTGGTAGTGAACTGATCAATCTCTTAGAGACTAGCAACTCCCTAGTGGGCAGTAAAGTTTCGAACCCCACAGTATAGTAATCACAAGGCTTACACAACCTATCAATTATCCTGTTAGAAACAAAGGACTGTGTAGGACTAGAATCAGTCAAAACAGTATAGGAGGTTCTAGCACTAGAAAGCTGACTTGTCACTACTGAGGGACTAGCCTCATCCTCTTCCTGTGTCAACACGAACACTCGAGCTATAGTTAAGCTATCCACTTTATTTGGTTCCTCTTTCTTCACTCTAAGGTAGTCTTTCTTCAAGTGTCCCACTATCCTGCATAAAAAGCAGGTCGTTGCCTGACATTCCCCTAGATGGTGCCTTCTACATCCAGCGCACTCTGTGTAAGCCCTCCAGACCACATTATCGCTATGGCAGCCTATCTATATACCACGTGGCCTCCTATCAGGTCCTGAAGCTGGTAAAGTATCTGAAGCCTTTCTTTTCTAGTCACTAGAGCCCCCGCCCTTACTAGAACCCATAAATGGAGGTCCCAACCTCCTGGTGTCACTCCTAGTCACGTACTCATGCTAGATTTTGTTCTCTGCGCCCTCTACAATAAGGGCTTTTTCTACCACCTGGGCAAAATTCGTCACCCTAGGCACGGTGGTAATTCGAAAGTCTCAGGTTTTCATAGGTTGTAGCCCCTAAAGGAACCTTTCCTTCCTTGTCCCATCAGTGGGCACCATGTCTGCCACAAACCTAGCCAGTCTATCAGACTTCAGTGCATACTCTGTCATTAACATATTTCCCTATAGCACCTAACTGAATTCCTTTACCTTTGCAGTCCTAACTGCATCATTATAGTACTTTTCATTAAATACTGTATTGAACTCTTCCCACCCTATGGTTTTCACCTTCCTGGTCTGAGATATCACTTCCTACCAAATTCAAACATCTTCCTGAAACATATACATGGCACATACCACTCTCTCATTACCCTCTACCATCATGAAGTCGAAGATAATGGTAACCTTGCCCACCTTTGCTCGGCCTTTGCTGAATCTGCATTACCCTCAAAACCTGGAGGGTGCTGCTTTCTGAACCTTTCATAAAAAGATTCCCATATGTTTATAGCCTCTGGTGTTTGTACTACTACCAGTACCAATGCAGGTGGCACCAGTAGCTGAACGTTCCCTACTGGAACCTGTCGCTGTCTAAGAAAGCAGATCTCTTCTTCCAACCTCTGTAATCTGGCTTGCATATCAGCAAGCAGTTGTTGCCAGTTCTCTAGAGCTGGCAGAGGGGTCTTGCCCTGATTATCTTTCTGGGCCTGCATTTCTTGGTCGGCTAATGAATTTGACTGTCTTGGAAGAATACTTCCAAGTTTATCTCTACAGTTAACAAATCGACTTATTAGGTATTAATAAAAATACCTCTTCCCGCCCTGCGGTCCAAGACCATACAAACAAACATTCACACTCAACAGTCATGCTAATAAGCATGTCGGTTCATATTCATACTCAAACATGGTACTAGTAAGCACTTCATGGCATTTATAAGAAGATGACGACACTAATAATCATTTTCTAGCATTTATAACCAAATAGTGATGCTAATAAGCATTTTCAAACATAAATGTGCATATAATAGCGCTAATAAGTATTTCTTTAACATTTACCAGTAGTAATAGCACTAATAAGCATTTCTTTAACATCCACACAACAGTCAAGGGCCAAGCCCTATTAGAATATCTCATGCTCCCTAATAAGGCAGGCAGATAAGGCATTTATATCTCATTTAAGCAATTAAACATATAACCACATAGATAGTTACCAAACCCTGATTCGAGCTTGTCTTTAGTGGCTAGCGTGCATGCGCAACCAGTCTTCATGAACCCTTAAACCTTGACAGCTTTGATACCAAGTTGTAACGCCCTGGGATCCCAAAATTTTTGGATCCCTAATAACATGTTAGGGTTAAACTTTTTGATCAAAAGAAGTAATCATTTCATTAAAAAGTTTAAGTCTGTACATGGGATCCTAAAATAAACATTAAAAGGTCATTTACAATTTAAAATAATATAACATGCCAACCTAAGCAGCAAAATTAGGATTTGACCCTAGTTCCTTTGTGAACCCCTGATCATGGTGGTTGAGCAAGCTGTATATGTACACGCCACCACCGTAGCTGTCCAACTTATGGCTGGTCCAGCTTCCCTTTTCCCTTACCTGCCCCACATAGAACCTGTGAGCCAAGGCTCGACAAGAAAACTTAAACATGCTCATACACAGTTAATAACATATTATAGAATCATAAATAGCATGCCTAGCAGTAATAACCCTACTCGTGCATGCATTCAATCCATATAAGTGACTATAGAGTCAGATCGATACCCGTTGCCCAAGATAAGTGACTGTAGAGTCACCCGGGCCCGTTGCCCTATTTTTTTTATAACCAGCCTTAGGGCTGGCCAAGCATACCTGGCGCTTTATTTTCCAAGCAAACATAGGGTCAGTCAAGTGTATACCACACTCTTGGATAGGCCTAACCATATAGATTTGTGCTTAGAACGCTATTGCCACCCTTGAGTTATAAGTCAAGCCTTTCAATTAGATAATACAAACAAGCATTAATTTTTTAACAATTATCAAGATGCAGAGCAGTCAAGCATTCTTAATCAAATAATCATAGGCATAATCATAATCATGCTCATTCATAGGGGCCCGAGCCCTAATAATAACCCAGGGTGCAGTTTTCTTACCTCTGGTCCAAGCATTAGATAAACTGAAACGACCCTCGAGCACGATCCCTTTCTGAGGCATAGCAGTACCCTAGCCATAACCATTGTAATGCTCCGATTTCTCTAATGTGGTTTAATGGCGGGATTAGTAGGCCGGGAGGGCTATACTTGTTTAATTACGCCATTAAATGATATTATGCATGTAAATGTTAATTATGTTATAATATGATGTTAAATGCATGCATGTGGGTCCATATTTTAATTACAGGGGTGTGAAGGTAATTTGGCCCGTTGAGGGTATAATTGTATATTTGTATGCACGTCGGAGACATGTTGTTGAGACCACATTATAATGTGGGTTTGTTTGAGCAATTCGGCATGAGACGATCCTGGATTACTAGTTAGTGGTCTGGTCATAACGGGCTTAAGTTCGGGGCTCGGGTTGAGTCTCGGGGTGATTTTAAAGATTAGAACGTTGCCAGGAGTAAAAGGGTAACGGGTTATGAATTATTGGTGTTCGGGATTATTGAGGATAGTGGGAATTGGAGAGCGTTAATTATGATTAACGAGATAGGTTGGAAAGGACAGATTTGCCCTTAGGAGCCTTTAGAAACCCATAATTGACCTAGGGGTATAATGGTCTTTTTACCCCTAGGATAGATATAAACTCCTTTATGCTGTGAAGTAGAGAGAAAAACAGAGCAAGTTCTTGAGCTTACCCGTACCTTCTCCTTCCTCCATTTCCTTTGTGATTTTTGAGCTCTTGTTGAAGATTCAAGCTTGGGAAGTAGACCTTGGAAGTTTGGGAGAGTGTTCCACCATTGAAGAGCATCACAACCTGAGTTTGAGGTAAGTTTCCAGCCATTAGTCTTCGGGTATGCTCTGTTTTGGTGCTAGTTTTCAGCTTGTGATTTTATTGTGGATAGTTGGAATTGATGGAAGTTTTGGTTGGGATTTCACTTGGGTTTTGATGAGGGAGTGTTATAGATCAAGTTTACGGGTTGTATTGGAGGTTTGAGTGGTGTTTAAGCTTGGTTTGAAAGGTTGGTTCCAAGAGAAATTGCAAGGGAAGAAAAAAACAAGGATTTTGGCTGAACTGGAGGTTGGGCCGCGGCATGGCCAGGGAGGGCTGCGGCCCTTGAAGAGTGCTAAAGTTGGCCGCCTCTGTTTGAGGGGCGGGCCACGGCATGGCCAAGGAGGGCCGCGACCCTTAGTGGCTTTTTGGCTTAGGGATGTTAGTCTTAGGCCTCGGGGTCGATCCTACTACCCGGTTTAGTAGTACTCGATGTCTCGGAGGCTAGGTTTGGGTTTGGGAACCCTTTATTATTCATTTTATTGATGGAATACCGTAATTGGTTATGACCAGGTAACCGCTAAAGAACCAAAAGGTCGATCGTTCTCAGGAGTCATTCTTATTATTATCTTTCGCTCGAACAGGAGGTAAGAAAACTGCACCCTGTGTATATATGACATGTGTGGTTGTTGTCGAGGCATGTTGGTTGATAAATGTGGACATGGATTGCTTATTAAATGCTAGCGAATGTGATATACTTGTATATGTACTGACTAGTCAGGGACACTGACCTAAGAGTCAGAAATGGCAGAGCGTTATGAACAGCAGGCCAAATGAAGATTAGATCTAATCGATATCAGTGTTGAATGACTCTAAGGCCTTAACACTGGACCGACCCTAAGGTCGATGAAATTATAAGCGCTTGACTAGTCTGAGACTAGTTACTGAGAGCCAGGGCCAAGGGCCTAGGTGACCGTTTGTCACATGGCTAGGGAACGATGTTCCATAGTTATGACTCTAGAGTCATGAGGAAGGTTATGTTGGTGACTAATCACCATGCACCTATCCTGTTTAAGCTAGTGAAAGGTTCACTTATTTATTAAGCCCCGGTGACCCTATCATCACAAGGCTAAAGGGAGCTGTACCCACTTTTGTGACTTTTGGGACTGTCACCTATCTATTTTGGACTGATAGTCCTGAATGATTATTATGATCATTGTTGATATTATATCATGCTATATTGTGTTTTCTTGCTGGGCCTTGGCTCATGGGTGCTATGTGGTGCAGGTAAAGAGAAAGAAAAGCTCACCCAACCTTGAGTGGAGAGTGTAGGTGGTGATGTGTACATATGCGGCCGCTTGACCACCACGGCCAAGGAGTTCTCAGAGGAACTAGGGGGTTTACCCTATTTTTGCCGCTTAGGTCGGCAGGGTTGTAAATTTGAAATAGTAGTGACCTTTTTGCACTGTTAATAACTTGTAAATGTTTTGATTGGCTCATGAGCAGATTATAATAAATATATCATTTCCTTTTTATTGGTTTTACGCCTTAACCTGTTAATTACACTTAGACAACATTTTTAACCAAAGGACTCGGGTAGCGGGTCAAATTTCCAGTTCACCGATCACCGTAACTGTTCTGGGGTAACCAGGGCGTTACAACCATAATAAAGGACATCCATAAATATCGAGTAAAAAAAGGCTTTTGGATCGAGTCCTAGCCTCTTAGACCTCGAATTTTACTAATCTGAGTAGTAGAATCCTTCTTGAGCCCTTAGGTTTGAGTCTAGACAACTCGAAACCTCACTTGGCTATTCTTTCCAATTAGCGTCGCAGCGCACCCCTGAAAGGCCGCGACGGGCCCCAAAGCAGAGAGCCATGGACCTGTTTTTACTGGACACACATCGTGGCGCAGCCCACCAGGCATCACGTTGCTAAGGCAGTCCAGAATAACCCCAACACTTCTAAGTTCATACGGTCCCCAGCGCAAGCATGCGAACCCATATTTCCAATATTTTTCTTCAGGCCAAATCCCTCAAAATTCACCCCAATTAACAACCATACCAAAAATTGTGTCCTAAAACCTCAGTAATACACTTAAGGCAAAACAAATACACTAAGAACTATGCCTAAACCTTACCCCAATTCAAAATTCAAAACTTGAGTTCAAAACTCAAGAATACCAAAATAAAACAAAAGAAATTCAAAAAGTTGTAGGAACTGAATTAGCTCCGAGAATTTGAACTTTCCAACTGGAATCCCCTAGCTTAACAACTCTTAATCTCCCAGAGCAAGCTTCCAAAACCCACTAAGGTCACCTCCAAGCTTGAGATCCAAGAATTTCTCTCCAAAACTCAAGAAACCAATTTCTATAAGGGAGAGAGAGAAACATAGATGAGGCTAAGAGAGATATGGTCTGAGCTGATAAACTCAGCACTTAGGCTATTTCAACTTAATGTTCTCAAAAGACCAAAATGCCCCTCCACAAATCTTTCTCAAAGCCCACTAAGGGAAAAAAGGACGTTTGCCACCACTTCCCACCAATCCACAATTAACACCATATTGCCAATTAATCACCAAATAAATTCCCATTAGCCGCCAATTCTCAATAATGTACTAAATTACCAAAATACCCCTAGGCTTACCCCCGAGCCGGGTATTTAGTTTTGTTGTGACTAAACTGCTAATTTGCTCACTAGGATCGCCTCATGCCGAATAACTCAAATATATCCACAAACGGGCCCACATGTATGCTTAATACACCTAAACATGCAAACATAGTCATATCATAATATAACTCACATAATTCACATAATAATATACATAGATCACATAAACACATAATTAATCTATTTATTGCCCTCCTAACCCCTTAATCAAGACACTAAGCCTTATTAGGGAATTTGGGACGATACAGTATCGCTGCTCATACTCCTTCATTTGTCTTGAGGCGTAGGAAATTACCTTACCAGCATGCATCATAACACAGCCTAATCCCTGCCTTGGCGCATCTGAGTAAACCACAAACTTCTCTTGATTTGAAGGAAGACTAAGCACTTGAGCAGTAATCAACCACCGCTTCAACTTTTGGAAGTTGTTCTCACACCTATCAGACCAAAAAACCTTCAAGTTCTTGCATGTTAGCTCAGTCATTGGTGTTGCAACCTTGGAGAACCCTTAAACAAAATGTCAGTAGTATCTCGCCAAGCCCAGGAAACTTCTAATATCTCACCACCTCTACCTTGGTTGGGTCCACCATAATCTCGTCCTTACTAAAAATATGACCACGAAACGTCAAATCAGGTAACTAGAACTCACAGTTCTTTAACCTGGCATATAGTTTGTGTTCCCTCAACCTCTGTAATACCAAACGAAGATGTTGCTCGTGTTTTGTCTCTGACTGAAACTAAATAAGAATGTCATCGATGAACACAATCACGAACCTGTCCAAATAGTCCTTGAACACCCTATTCATTAGAACCATGAACGTTGCCGGGGCATTGGCCAGTCCAAAGGACATAACCAAAAACTCATAATGTTCGTACCTCGTTCGAAAGGGTGTCTTTGGAATATCCTCCTCTTTGATCCTCAGTTGGTGATAACTAGATCAAAGATCAATCTTCGAAAACTACCTTACCTTGCAACTAGTCAAACAAGTCGTCAATCATTGGTAGTGGATATTTACTCTTGATAGTCAGCTTATACAGTTTTTGGTTGTCAATGAACATCCTTAATGTCCCATCCTTCTTCTTCACGAAAACCACTAGTGCACCCCAGGGAGAGAAACTAGGTCTAATGAATCCCAAATAAAAAAGTTCCCATTGGTGCTATTTTGTATGGTACCCTAGATACTGGTTTTGTTCATGGTGCCAACTCAATAACGAACTCAATCTCTCGGTGCAGCAGCAATCCCGGTAGATCCTCTGGAAACACATCTAGAAACTAAAAGAACAATCTAGTCTCTTCTGTTCTGACCGGTACAACCTTAGTGGTATCCATAACACTAGATCCTATGAAACCTCCGTCCAATAGGTCTCTAGCTTTTAGTGTCGAGATCATGGGACTGTGAGGCTCGTTTATAGAACCTACAAATATAAATGGGTCCTCTCCTCCGACTCAAAAGTCACCATCTTCCTTTTTCAATCTATGGTTGCCTTGTACATAGCCAACCATTCCATACCTCAGATCATACCAAAATTATCCTTCCCCAAATAAATTAAATCTACAGAAAACTCGCTACCATCTACCTTTACCGGTAATGATCTGACCCATCTCCTGGAGACTACCAATTCCCCAGTAGGCAGCAAGGTTCCAAACTCCAAAGCATATAATAACAAGACCTACAACGTCTGTTTATCACTCTACTATATACAAATAAACATGTAGCACCAGAATCAATCAATATGGTATAAGAAGAGCCAGTGTTAGAAATCTGACCTGCCAATAACGAGAGACTAGCCGCTGCATTTGACTGCGTCAGTGTGAACACTTGAGCTGGAACCAGACTATCGCCCTTCTTTGGTTCTTATTTCTTCACTTGTGGGCATTCTTTCTTAAGATGGCCCATCATAGCCCACAGGAAGCAAGCCTCACAACGACATTCTCCCAAATGGCATCTTCTGCACCTGACATTCTCTGGATAACTTCTCTATATCTCACTTCCGCCTTTACGGCCACCCTGAGTACCACGAAATCTCTTATATGAACTAGGGGTACCTGATATATCTGCAACCTTTGGTCACTAGGGCTTCTACCCCTACCAGATCTAGTAGACGAAGATGCCACTCTCAAGGTGTTGAACCTAGTGGTCCTTTCTCTTCAAATCTTGTCCTTAGCACCCTTAGTAGTAAGGGCTTTCTCTACTACCTGAGCATAACCTTATGTCTCGGGCTATCATGGTGTTCAGCCCCTGAAAGAATCGTTCCTTTCTGGTCACATCGGTTGGTATCAAGTCAGAGGCGAATTTCACCAAACTTTTGAACTTCAGAGCATATTTTTTCACTATCATGTTACCCTGAACAAAACTGGTAAACTTATCCACCTTCGCAGTTCTAACTGCGTCATTGTAGTATTTCTCATTGAATAGTTCCTAGAACTATTCCCAACCCATCGTAACTACATCCTGAGTTTGGGATACCACATTTAACCGAATTCGGGCATCATCCTTTAATGGGTAGGTGGCACAAGCCACCCCGTCATTATCTACCCACTCAAAGGTTGGAGGGTATTATTTCTTGAATCGTTCATATAGTGGTTCCCATATGTTCTCAACCTCTGGTTGTCCTAGATTTGGTACTACAACTTGTGGCGCAGGCGGTGTAAAGCCCTGGCTACCCCAGAACAGTTACGGTGAACGGTGGATCGGAAATTTGACTCATTGCCTGAGTCCTTTGGTCAAAAACGTGCTCTAAGTGTGATTAACAGGCTAAGGTATAAAACCAATAAAAAGGAAATGGAGATTTTATTACAAACTGCTCTGCAGAGCTAAATAAAACATTTACAAGTGGTTCTCAGTACAAAATGGTCACTATAGTTGTAAAGTTACAGTCCCGCCGACCTAAGCGGCAAAAAAAGGGTAAACCCCCTAGTTCCTCTGAGATCTCCTTGGCCGTGGTGGTCAAGCGGCCGCATATGTACACAACACCACATCAGCTCTCCACTCAAGGCTAGGTGAGCTTTTCTTTCCCTTTACCTGCACCACATAGCACCCATGAGCCAAAGCCCAGTAAGAAAACATAACACTTTTCATAAACATTATCAAATGATTATCATTATAATCACACTAAGCATAAAGCTTTAAACAAATGAGTGAATATCACATGAGGTCCTGATAAACCACACTGAGTGACTGATAGGCAAGTCACTAATTCAAATGGAAGAGTGGCTGTTAGGTAAGCCACTAGCCTTCAACAGGTTCTGGTAAACCATACTGAGTGACTGACAAGCAAGTCACTAATTCAAATGGAAGAGTGACTGTTAGGTAATCCACTAGCCTTCAACAGGTTCTGGTAAACCATACTGAGTGACTGACAAGCAAGTCACTAATTCAAATGGAAGAGTGGCTGTTAGGTAAGCCACTAGCCTTCAACAGGTTCTGGTAAACCATACTGAGTGACTGACAAGCACGTCACTGTTTCAAATGGGAGAGTGGCTGCTAAGTAAGCCACTAGCCTCCAAGCGAGCAACATATGCTAAGCATTCTATATTCAATCCATGTCCATATTCTCACAATCAACATGCCTCATGAACATCCATGCATGTCACACTTGGGGTGCAGTTTTCTTACCTTTGATTCGAGATAGAATGAACAAAAGAACGACCCTTGAGAACGGTTTAGCTTTTAGTCCTTTAGCGGTTACCTAATCACAACACATATGGGATACCATTAATAATCACGATAATAAACTAGGTTCCCGGGGTCAATACGAGCAAACGGGGCGAAAACAGGGCAAGGGCTGTGGCCCTAGCACCTTGGGCCACAGCCCCCAGGGTTCCCAGAGGCTAGGGCCGCGGCGCCCTTCATCAAGGGCCGCGGCGACCAGCGAGCACAAGCTCCCCACCTGCTTCTTCAAAGAAGGGCCGCGGCGCCTCAAGAACAAGGCCGCGGCGCTCCACCCTGGGCCATTCCCAACCGCGTTTCTAACACTTCAAAGCCTCCAAAATCATCCCTAAACATTCCCCAATCATCAAAGCAAAGTTCCCAAGCTTCCCCATACATCAAAACCCTCAAAACCCAAGGCTCGAACGAACCGAAAACTCAACAATTCACAAAATCAATTCAAAGCTTAGAAACTCGGAAAAACTCAAAACTTAAACTTCGATTACCTTCAATTGGGTTGTTTTCCGTCGAAACCTTCGGTTAAGAAGCTTCTAATCTTCCCTAGGATCGCTATGCCTCGATCCTCGCTCGATTCCGACTCCTAGAACTCAAGATTTCGTCAAAAAGGATTAAACGGTAAAACGAACTTTGAAAAGGGAGAACGGAAGGTTTTCTTATCGTATGTTCTATCTGATAAGCTACTTCAAACTTAAGTAACCTCAAATAAAACCTAATGCTCGGGGTCCCGAAAACACCCCCGGGGACATTATAGTCAAAACCTCCAAAATTTCGCCCTGATCTCAAATATTCCCAATTTATCATCAAATGAACATTTCTATTACCCCAAAATTGACCCCATTATGGTAAAACCGCTAATCCACTAAAAATAACCGTCTCATGTTGCTTAGCTCGAATATATCTCCATAATAATGGAATTTCATTCACAAATCAAGTTATGCACCCAAATACACAAATTACCCTTAACGGGCCAAATTACCATCACACCCCTGTAATGAGAAATATGGACTCACATGCATGCATTTCACATCATATCATAATATAATCAACATATACATGCACTTAATTAATTAACAACATAATTAAGCAAGTATGGCCCTCCCGGCCAACTATTCATGCCGTTAAACACACCGGTGAATTCGGGGCATTACATCTATCCCCTCCTTACTGAAATTTCATCCTCGAAATTTACCTGAACAGCTCGGGATACTGACTCTGCATATCCGACTCCAGCTCCCAGGTCGCCTCCTCGATCTTGCTGTTCCTCCACAATACCTTAACCAAAGGTATTGTCTTATTCCTGAGGACCTTGTCCTTTCTATCAAGTATCTAAACTGGCTGCTCCTCAAAGGAGAGATCTGGCTCAAGCTCCAGATCTTCATAACTCAGAATATGGCCCACATCAGATACATACCTCCGAAGAGCTGATACATGGAATGCATTATGCACGGCAGACAACGCCGGAGGCAAAGCCAATCTGTAAGCCACCTGACCAATCCTCTCCAGGATCTCAAATGGACCTACAAATCTAGGACTCAGCTTGCCTTTCTTCCCAAACCTTCTCACCCCTTTCCATGGTGAGACTCTGAGGAAAACATAGTCTCCTACCTGGAACTCCACGTTCCTGCGCTTGGGATCAGCATAGCTCTTCTGTCTACTCTGAGAAGCAAGCATTCTAGCTCTAATCTTCTCTATAGCCTCACTGGTCCTCTGAACTGCATCAGGACCTAAGTATCTCCTTTCTCCTGTCTCATCCTAATGGATGGGAGATCTGCACTTCCTACCATATAGCATCTCATAAGGTGCTACTCCAATGGTAGATTGGTAACTGTTGTTGTAGGAGAACTCTATCAAAGGCAGATACTTACTCCAACATCCACCGAAATCCAGTACACATGCTCTTAGCATGTCCTCCAGAATCTGGATCGTCCTCTCAGATTGGCCATCTGTCTGAGGATGATAAGCTGTACTGAATTTCAACTGTGTCCCCATGGCTGTCTGTAAACTCTTCCAAAACTTGGAAGTAAAAGTGGGGTCCCGATCTGACACAATCGACCTAGGTGCACCATGGAGCCGCACAATCTCCCTCACATAGAGATCTGCATACTGATCAACTGTATATGTAGTCCTCACTGGCAGAAAGTGAGCCGACTTGGTGTAGCGATCCACTATCACCCAAATGGAATCATGCTGACCAGTAGTCCTGGGTAAGCCCACCACAAAGTCCATTGTGATGTCTTCCCACTTCCACTCTGAGATATCCAGAGGCTGCAGTGTCCCTGCTGGCCTCTGATGCTCAGCCTTGACCTGTTGACATGTCAAGCACTTAGCCACATATTCTACTACATCTCTCTTCATCCTCGGCCACCAATATAACGATCTCACATCCTGGTACATCTTCGTGGTGCCTGGATGCAAAGAGTAAGGTGTAGTATGAGATTCATCCAGAATCTCTCGCCTTAATGCAGTGTCTAACGGAACACATATCCGTCCCTTGTATCTCAACAAGCCAACCTCAAACACTGTATAATCCTTGGATGCTCCAGCCAGAACATCCTCCCTAATCTTGATCAACTGTGGATCACTCAACTGACCCTCTTTGATCATTTCTAACAGCGTAGACTGTAGCGTAATGTTAGCTAACTGGCCCACCAGCAACTCTATACCAGCTCTGGTCATATCATCTGCTAACTCTCTGGCTATCAGCCTCATACCATGAATCTGCCCCGGACCCTTCTGGCTTAAAGCATCAGCTACCACGTTGGCTTTCCCTGGATGATACAAAATCTCACAATCATAATCTTTTACTAACTCCAGCCAACGCCTTTGCCTCATGTTCAGGTCTTTCTGAGTGAAGAAGTACTTTAGGCTCTTGTGGTCTGTATAAATCTCACATTTCTCTCCATAGAGATAATGCCTCCATATTTTCAAAGCAAAAACCACAGCCGCCAACTCTAGATCATGAGTAGGATATCTCCTTTCATACTCCTTCAGCTGCCGAGAAGCATAAGCTATAACCTTCTCTGATTGCATCAAAACACATCCCAAACCCTGATGAGAAGCGTCATAGTAAATCACAAACTTCTCCTGATCTGTCGGAAGACTCAGAATCGGAGCTGTAATCAGTCTCTGCTTCAGTTCCTGGAAGCTATTCTCACACTTATCTGACCACACAAACTTCTGGCTCTTGCGTGTCAGCTCAGTCAAAGCACTAGAAATCTTTGAGAACCCTTCCATGAACCGCCTGTAATAACCTACCAATCCAAGGAAACTTCTAATCTCAGAAGCATTCTTTGGCCTTGGCCAATCTCTGACTGCTTCGATCTTTGCTGGATCTACCTTAATCCCCTCCTTACTAACAATGTGTCCAAGAAAGGATACCTGAGACAACCAGAATTCACACTTCTTGAATTTTGCAAACAATCTGTGTTCTCTCAGTCTCTGTAGAACCAACCTCAGATGCTGCTCATGTTCTAACTCAGTCTGAGAATATACCAGAATATCATCGATGAAGACGATCACAAACTGGTCTAAATAATCCCTGAACACTCTGTTCATCATATCCATGAAAGCAGCAGGGGCATTAGTCAATCTAAATGACATAACTAGAAACTCATAATGCCCATACCTGGTACGGAAGGCAGTCTTCGGTATATCTCCCTCCTTGACCCTTAACTGATGATAACCAGAACGAATGTCGATCTTAGAGAATACCTTCATACCTTGCAACTGATCGAACAGATCATCTATCCTTGGCAAAGGATACTTATTCTTAATTGTCAACTTATTCAGTTCCCTGTAATCTATACACATTCTCAGAGAACCATCTTTCTTTTTCAAAAACAGAACTGGCGCACCCCAGGGTGAGAAACTAGGTCTAATGAAACCCAAATCTAACAGCTCTTGCAACTGCACATTCAATTCTTTCAACTTAGCTGGGGCCATTCTGTATGGTGCCTTAGACACTGGCTCCGTCCCTGGTGCCAGTTCTATAACGAACTCAATCTCCCTGTGTGGTGGCAATCCTGGAAACACGTCCAGAAACTCACATACAAGTCTAGTTTCCTCTGGTCTCACTGGCATGACCTGAGTGGTGTCGACCACACTGGCTAAGAATCCAATGCATCCTCTCTGCAAAAGATCCCTGGCCCTCAACACAGAAATCATAGGAACACGGGGTCCATGCAAAGTACCAACAAACACAAAAGGATCCTCACCTTCAGGCTCAAAGGTGACCATCTTCCTTCTGCAATCAATAGTTGCCCCATACTTTGCCAACCAATTCATACCCAGTATCATATCAAAGTCAGTCATAACTAACTCTATCAAGTCCACTGACAACTCTCTGCCCTCCACTGTCACTGGCAAAGATCTGACCCACCTTCTGGATACCACTATCTCTCCAGTGGGTAACAAAGTACCAAACCCCACAGCATAAAAATCACAAGGTCTACACAACCTATCAATAACGCTACTAGCAACAAAGGAATGCGTAGCACCAGAATCAATTAACACGTGATAAGGGGTTCCTGCACTAAGAAGCTGACCTGTAACAACTGAGGGGGAAGCCTCAGCTTCTGCTTGAGTCAACGTGAACACTTGAGCTGGGGCTGAGCTATCCACCTTTCTGGGTTCCTCTTTCCCTATCTGAGGGCAATCCTTCTTAAAGTGACCCACTACTCCACACAAAAAGCAGGCCTTTGCCTTACACTCCCCCAAATGGCGCCTTTTGCACCTAGGGCATTCAGGACGAGTCTTCCAGGCTTCACTGCCCCCAGGACGACCTATTGTAATACCACGAGGTCTCCTGTCAGGACCTGGAACTGGGAAGGTATCAGGAACCTTCCTCTTCTGATCACTGGGGCCAACACCCCTACCATAACCAACAAATGGAGGAACTGTCCTCCTGAAATCTCTTCTGGCTGCATTGTCACGCCAGATTTTAGTCTCTGCAATTTCAGCTGTAAGTGCCTTCTCCACCACCTGTGCATAAGTAGTGACTCCTGCCATAGTGGTGATGCGAAAGTCACGGGCTAACCTGGGCTGTAGCCCCTGGAGGAATCTCTCTCTCCTGGTCCCATCAGTGGGCACCAGCTCTTTGGCAAACTTTGCCAAACGGTCAAACTTTAAGGCATATTCAGTTACTGATAAGCTTCCCTGAAATAGCCTCATAAACTCATCGGCCTTCGCCGCTCTTATAGCATCATTATAGTACTTCTCATTAAACAAGGTCTGAAACTCCTCCCAGCTCAGGAGATTAACATCCTTGGTCTGGCCAACCACCTCCCACCAAATTCGGGCATCTTCCCGAAATATATAGGCAGCACAGGCCACCCTCTCACTACCAACTACCCTCATAAAGTCAAGCATAGTGGTAAGCATGCTCATCCATTGTTCAGCTTTGATAGGATCAGCGCTGCCTTCAAAAACTGGAGGTTGTTGCTTCCTGAACCGCTCATAAAGAGGTTCCAATCTATTTTCAACGCCAGGCAACTGCCCAGTAACTGGCACTGACACAGAAGGTGCCTCTGATACATTAACCACTGCAGGCACTTGTTGCTGTCTCAGGAGACGAAGCTCCTCTCCCTGTTTCAACACTGTAGCCTGCAAATCATTAAACAATTGCTGCCAGTTTGCAGGTGCTGGCTGTGGAATCTGGGATTGGTCATTCTCTTGACCCTGACTGTTGTCATTATTCTGACCCTGACCACTCTGGCCAGCTGTAGTGTCTGTCTGTTATGGGTTCATTCTATCACTGATACCTTACTGAAACAATAATCAATACGGCCAATCAGGTAGTAATAACTAAACCTCTTGCCGCCTCACGGTCCAAGAACAAGCAGACAGCTATCATATTCCAAAGTCATTCAATATTCACAAACAGATACATGTTTATGGCACTCAGCACTCAGCATGTATCACATAACAATTCATAATATCTCATGCATACAGGTAAAGCATTTGCACCACATTTAGGCAGTTATGCACATAACTACATAAAGAGTTACCAAACCATGAGTCGAGCTTGACTTCAGTGATGTGTGTACATGCCCAGCCAGTCTACAGGAACCTTAACCTTGGCATTGCTCTGATACCAAGTTGTAACGCCCTGGCTACCCCAGAACAGTTATGGTGAACGGTGGACCGGAAATTTGACTCATTGTCTGAGTCCTTTGGTCAAAAACGTGCTCTAAGTGTGATTAACAGGCTAAGGTATAAAACCAATAAAAAGGAAATGGAGATTTTATTACAAACTGCTCTGCAGAGCTAAATAAAACATTTGCAAGTGGTTCTCAGTACAAAATGGTCACTATAGTTGTAAAGTTACAGTCCCGCCGACCTAAGCGGCAAAAAAAGGGTAAACCCCCTAGTTCCTCTAAGATCTCCTTGGCCGTGGTGGTCAAACGGCCGCATATGTACACAACACCACATCAGCTCTCCACTCAAGGCTAGGTGAGATTT
This sequence comes from Humulus lupulus, assembly GCF_963169125.1. NCBI lineage: Eukaryota > Viridiplantae > Streptophyta > Magnoliopsida > Rosales > Cannabaceae > Humulus > Humulus lupulus. The sequence continues at coordinate 133,689,165 of NC_084794.1, forward strand.
TCTTTTCCTTTACCTGTACCACATAGCACCCATGAGCCAAAGCCCAGCAAGAAAACATAACACTTTTCATAAACATTATCAAATGATTATCATTATAATCACACTAAGCATAAAGCTTTAAACAAATGAGTGAATATCACATGAGGTCCTGATAAACCACACTGAGTGACTGACAGGCAAGTCACTAATTCAAATGGAAGAGTGACTGTTAGGTAAGCCACTAGCCTTCAACAGGTTCTGGTAAACCATACTGAGTGACTGACAAGCAAGTCACTAATTCAAATGGAAGAGTGACTGTTAGGTAATCCACTAGCCTTCAATAGGTTCTGGTAAACCATACTGAGTGACTGACAAGCAAGTCACTGATTCAAATGGAAGAGTGGCTGTTAGGTAAGCCACTAGCCTTCAACAGGTTCTGGTAAACCATACTGAGTGACTGACAAGCACGTCACTGTTTCAAATGGGAGAGTGGCTACTAAGTAAGCCACTAGCCTCCAAGCGAGCAACATATGCTAAGCATTCTATATTCAATCCATGTCCATATTCTCACAATCAACATGCCTCATGAACATCCATGCATGTCACACTTGGGGTGCAGTTTTCTTACCTTTGATTCGAGCTAGAATGAACAAAAGGACGACCCTTGAGAACGGTTTAGCTTTTAGTCCTTTAGCGGTTACCTAATCACAACACATATGGGATACCATTAATAATCACGATAATCAAGGGTCTCAAACCATTATCTAACCTCCAAGAGATCAATCCAAACTAATCCAGGTAGTAAGGACACTCCCGAGGCCTAAAACTAGGTTCTTGGGGTCAAAACGAGCAAACGGGGCGAAAACAGGGCAAGAGCTGCGGCCCTAGCACCTTGGGCCGCGGCCCCCAGGGTTCCCAGAGGCTAGGGCCGCGGCGCCCAGCGAGCACAAGCTCCCCACCTGCTTCTTCAAAGAAGGGCCGCGGCGCCTCAAGAACAGGGCCGCGGCGCTCCACCCTGGGCCATTCCCAACTGCATTTCTAACACTTCAAAGCCTCCAAAATCATCCCTAAACATTCCCCAATCATAAAAGCAAAGTTCCCAAGCTTCCCCATACATCAAAACCCTCAAAACCCAAGGCTCGAACGAACCGAAAACTCAACAATTCACAAAATCAATTCAAAGCTTAGAAACTCGGAAAAACTCAAAACTTAAACTTCGATTACCTTCAATTGGGTTGTTTTCCGTGGAAACCTTCGATTAAGAAGCTTCTAATCTTCCCTAGGATCGCTATGCCTTGATCCTTGCTCGATTCCGACTCCTAGAACTCAAGATTTCGTCAAAAAGGCTTAAACGGTAAAACGAACTTTGAAAAGGGAGAACGGAAGGTTTTCTTATCGTATGTTCTATCTGATAAGCTACTTCAAACTTAAGTAACCTCAAATAAAACCTAATGCTCGGGGTCCCGAAAACACCCCCGGGGACATTATAGTCAAAACCTCCAAAATTTCGCCCTGATCTCAAATATTCCCAATTTATCATCAAATGAATATTTCTATTACCCCAAAATTGACCCCATTATGGTAAAACCGCTAATCCACTAAAAATAACTGTCTCATGTTGCTTAGCTCGAATATATCTCCATAATAATGGAATCTCATTCACAAATCAAGTTATGCACCCAAATACACAAATTACCCTCAACGGGCCAAATTACCATCACACCCTTGTAATGAGAAATATGGACTCACATGCATGCATTTCACATCATATCATAATATAATCAACATATACATGCACTTAATCAATTAACAACATATTTAAGCAAGTATGGCCCTCCCGGCCAACTATTCATGCCGTTAAACACACCGGTGAATTCGGGGCATTACAGGCGGGGTAGCGTTCCCTGGTGGAATTTGCTATCTCAACTATTTAATATCTTCTTCCTACCTCAGAAGTCCTGCTTGCATATCAACAAACATCTACTGGCAATTCTAAAGGGCAGGTGGAGGGTACTGGTGCTGATTGTCATTTCTAGCCTCGATACCAGTGATGGCTAGTCGCATTGATCGCCATGGAGGCATAACTCCCCAAGTATATATGCAATCAATGACACAACTTAAAAGGCAATGATAACGGTGTCCAAAAACAATCCCATAGTCCAAAACTGAACAATTAAGCATACGCACGCAACAATATGCGAATAAGAATTTCAATATCTTCCACATGCAGTAGCAATGCTAATAAGCATGCCTTTTAATATTCACATAGTAGTTAAGGGCTAGGCCCAGTTAGTATATTTCATGCTTCATATTCTAGCAAGCATATAAGGCATATATATTTCAACTAAGTAGGTAAACACGTATGCAACTCATTAGTTACTGAACTGTGAGTCGAGCTTGTCTTTAGTAGCGAGCGTACATATTCAACTCATGTTCAGGAACAATAAAGCCTTGGCAGCTCTGATACCAATTTGCTACAACCTACTAATCCAAGGTCGTCACACTATGTTTAAAATGGTGCTCAACTCATGAAGCGAGTAATTTGGACTCAAAACTGTAATTACAAATAAATGTGGTTTAGGTACTAATTTTTTTTTTCCAATGGAATCAAACTTTTCATTAAAAGTTTTGAATATGTACAAGGGATATCAAAGAGTTTTGAAGAAAATACAATTATATCCAAGGTTACAAAAATAGCCAACCTAAGCGGAAAAATTGGATCTAAACCCTAAGTTCCTCAAAATGCATCTTGACCATCGTGGCTGAGCACGCTGAGTATGCACATGCCGCCCCTAGAGCTCTGCAACTCATGGCTAGTCCAATTTCCTATTTCCCTTACATGCACCACAAAGCACCCATGAGCCAAGGCCGAACAAGAAAACCCATCCAGATATAACTGTTGGGTTTTATGCCCTTATAAAACCATGTCGGACATGTAACGTGATTTTATATTGTCAATAAAAGTAGTAGAGGTCATTTATTTTGACAACCGTGTTGCTTGCTTGTTTTATTACATGATTATTGAAATAATACAAACATTTATAAAATCCTGAACATATGGATAGTTACATGTAAAAATGCCCTAACTACTACTTTGTATTAGGTCATCATACTCATAAAATTATTTAACGACAACCACTTAACGTATGAAAATCCAGTGGGGCCTTGCTAAAACATGCAAGTTGGGCCCAATAGTTTAAAATAAAATAAAAGTTTCCATGCAACGTTTAAAATAAATGTAGTTCAAGTCCCACTGATAAATTTTGAAATAAAGAAAAAACATAACATACTTCTTTAAAAGTTGGCGTTTAAGTTGATCGTTTATTCGCCCATAGGATACCCCCATGCCATACAGACTCTGACGTCGGAACCCCTCACATCACAGCGCATGCCAAAGAGAAACCCTGTTTGTTACCTGAAAGGGGAAAAGTAAGGGGGTCAGCTAAAAGCCCAGTAAGGAAGTACAAGCATCATACAAAGAAAAAAAGCACAACAAAAGCAAAATCATATCGTAAGACTCATACAACATCATATCCATATATCGTACTTAACGTCATCATCATACATCATACATAAATGTTATCATCATACATCATTATCATATTCACACATCATCATCATATTCAAACATCATCATCACATCCGTGTGAACATGGCCCCCTCTCTTGTCCATGTCACATCTTGAGGTAAACAGAAGGCTCTGGTCCTTGAATAACCTCGGCGCATCCGCTCTATGAGTTACGTCATACCTTAGTAACTCGGGTTACGTCTTATATCCTTAGTAACCCCTTTGTTGTGTTGCGTTCAACACACTAACAACCATTTTCTTTTTCATACAGCATACAAAAAAATATGCAATCCAGTCATATCAACACAAAGGAAATACTTCATTCATCAAATTTATCACATCATCTTAAAATAGCATTTCATACTTCATATCACATGGTACATCATCATGCATAGCATATATCCTCATACAAACCATTATTACCGTTTCATAGCATAAATATAAAGATTCTATCTAACTTCCTTACCTCAGGTACGAGCAAAGCAAAAATGAAAAAAACTTCACAATGAGCCTATAATCATAATCAAATAGTTCTCTTTGGCATCATATGGGATTTCTCGTGCCCAACACATATACCCCATGTGTGCATGGGCTGTGCACACATGGTGCAAATTATACATAAATTCTAAACATGCATATTATTCACATAAAATCACAAAAGAATAATGTCAAATCTACCTATTCATTCATGATTACAAAGTAAAAATTATATGATAGAATAATAGGTATATATTTGAACCTAAAAGTGCATTTGCATGCGACATGCATACATGAGGTCATTCTCAAAAACTTACTCAAAGTTGGAAATATCATGCTTTTTATTCCTTGACAATAACAAAAAAAATAAAAATCAGCAAGCATTTTTTTAAACTTAAATAATAAATTTCTAATTAGTTTCCTATCATGCTTGCTATTATTTTCCCTTTTAAAATCATTCAAATAATATGCATAAAATTTATTCTAAAAAGCTTAGCCAACTCACAATAATTCATAACTCATTTTGACAAAGGCATAGACTTGTTTATTAACCAATAATTTATTTTGGAACCCATATTTCAAAATAAATATTTAAATTTTATTCATGTTTCTCAAATACTACAAAAATGAGAAAACAACATTTTTTTCTTTAAACTAAATAAAATGTGACATATTTTATAATCTTTCTCTAGAACTCATAATTTCATAAAATAATGTTATTTATAATTAATTAAACTTGGTAAAAAGAAACTCATAGCATATACATTATATATTACCTTAGGCATTCATTATTCCCAATTTCACAACCTTTTAAATAAAATTTCAGCACATGTTTTACTTAATTGTCTTATCTTTTAAACATACATTATCACATAAAATCATAGAATTTTTTAAACATATGCGAGAACAACATGTACAATTAATTCTACCTTTTCATTTTTTTACATATGTCATGAAATCATAGCATAAAATTATTTTCTTTCAATCATACTTGCCAAACAACATTTATTCAAATAAAAATCAGCAAGCACATAAAATCAAAAAAGTACCTATACAATGCTAATTAATGTTTTAACCATTTAACAATTTGTCTTAACATGTTTCTACACTTGAACGCCTCAAATTCATGTTTGAATATGCAAAACTAACAATCAAAATCATTACACAACTTTAACCACAAGGAAACATGTACCTATCTCATGGTCGAAACACTTTATGTCATTTCACCATAATTATTTTCCAAAATTTATCATGTACCTATCTTGAAAACACAAATAATTAATTAAATTAAAAATCAAACCTCACATGCATTATTTAGACATAAAGAAACACAAGATCATCCACTACTCATATCATAATCCCTAGTAAAAGAAATAATAATAAAAGAAATTAATAATGAAACTTCACTAGGTTACTGTAACGCCCTGGATAGCCAAGCCCGCTACACTGTGTACTTATAAAGGTGCAAGACTTGCTAATCAAGTCATTAATTTAAAAAAATGTGTCACTAAACATGTATGAGCTAGGGTTAAAAAGGTTTTGGTCTCAAAAGTTTTATTTCATATAATTAAGCAGTAATATACACGGGATCCCAAAAGAAACAGAGTTTAAAAGTTGAATTACAGACTCCCCAAAATACAGATAACTGTCAGCCATACTAAGGGAAAATGAACAATTTTCGGGTTTTGCGTCCCTGCCTAAACCTCAATCATGGCGGCTGAGCAGCTGGCCATGTACATTCCGCTCGCAGAGCTCTCCAAATCAAGGATGATCAAGTTTGCCCTTGCCTTTACCTGCACCACGTAGCACCCGTGAGCCATGGCCCAGCAAGAAAACATGATGTGCAACACAAACAATAATAACAGATAGTAAATTCACCAAGCATGAACTCTCTCATCAAATAATCTACATTAACCATTCAACATATATTCAGAATCAAGGATGCAATCAATCACTTATAACATTCTTATCACATAATAATCAGGGCCGACAACTTAGGCCGCACCCCCTGTTTACCCCATTGACTCCGGCCCGCTTAAATTGAGCTCAGTGCATATTAAGCTGTCCTTGGCTACCAGTGGCCAAGCCGCGCCCTGTACGCTAGTGTAACCCTTGGCACCCTTAGGCCGTTGGTTCACTAATTAGCTTGCATGGCATAATACCATCCTTTCAAGCATACACAATAGGGAACCCTTAGTCCCATTACAGATATTCAACCAGGTGCAGTTTTCTTACCTTTAACTTCTTCGCTTATTAGCTATGAGCGACGTCTCTCGAGCACGATCCTTTCCTGAGCCCTCACTTTAGCACCTAATCACAACCAAGGTATTGAGTTCCATTAATATTCAAATATAGGTTTTCGAGTACAAAGTAACTTCCGGGAAATCAAATCCCACCAAGCACGATGGTGAGATAGATCTCGAGCACACTAGGCTCGATTCCATGCTTAAAAACCCTAAACGTTCAAGTATGCATCTAAGGGCCGCGACCCTTGAATCCTAGCCGTAGCCCTACCCTCAAAACAGAACCAAGGGCATTCCTGAAAGAAGACACGCACCGTGGCCCTTGCTTTGGGCACCGTAGCCCTCACCCTTGGCCGAGCCCTCCTAATTCATCTTCATCCTAGGGCCGCAACGCTCTAGAACAGAGCTGCGACCCTTCCCTTCGTGCCCAGAAAACCCACCATTTCCAACATCTAAACCTCATCCAAAGCCATCCCAAAGCACCCCAATTCAAAACCCTTTAATCACAACACTTTTATCATGATTCTAACAACACATCCCAACAGAAATCCAGCCCAAAAACCTACTAGAATCCCATTTCCAATTTCTGAAACTCAAGAACTTCAAACACTAAAACCAACCATACAAACTCAGATTGAAACCTCCAAATCATGAATTAAAGCTTACCTCTTCTGCTAAACCACTTCTCCAAGAGAAATCCAAGCTAATTCCCAAGCTTTCCACCTTAATTCTGCCCTTAAACATCAAAATCACAATTACCTTAATACCCAGCCAAAACTCAGAATTTCTAACCACAAAGAAGGGAATTCAATGCTTACCTTAGTACTAATTACGTTTCCTGGTTGATTCTTGAGCTAAGCCTCTAAATCACTCCTTCAATCCACTGAATTCCAGCTGAATTCCCCTAAGATTTTCAGTGTTTTTCCTTGTGTTTTCCTTGAGAGAGAATAGAGAGAAAAGGCTGAGAATAGAGGGTCGGTCAATCCCGAGGCTCGGGGTGCCGGGAACGTCCCCGAGCGCAAAACGGTAAATTTCCCCAATATTCCTGCCTAGACTTCCTCACCTCAAATATATCTCCAAATATTTATTTTCTTAACCCGATAGTCTAAATAACTACCCGATACCCTAAATACCCTTGACTTATCCAAAGTCAACCATTAAGCCCCGTTGTGACTTTTCCCGCTATCTAACCCTAGGATCGGCTCGAGTTGTGCTTTGCAGACCTACCCACATAATAATGTGGTTCTCACAATACCATATATATATCCCATTAACACCAATATAATCATACAAGCATTTTAATCGTGCAATTATGCATTTAAATCAATAAAGTCATTCAAATCACATTTAACCCAATAATGCCCTCCCGACACACTAATCAAGGCCCTTAAGCCTCATTAGCGAATTTGGGGTCGTTATAGTTACACTCATATAGAATATCAGGAAATTTTTTTAAAGACCCTCACATTTTACTATTTATTTATTTCAACGCATGAGCTCGTAAAATGGTAGATTCAAAATAAATCCTAGCATTCCCTCTCAGTGATATAATAATATTAAAAAGCCATCATGCTTATTCAACATCAAAAGAAAAAAAACTCTCATAGTCGAACCCAACACACCACAAGGCAAAACACATCACTACACCAAGAAGAACCCTAGCATGCAATATCTAGGAGAAGAATATATAGCCATTAACTCATACCTCTTGTAGTCAATAGTGTTGAAACAAGAAATAGAGAAAACTTCTTGGATTACTAGCAAGTAACAAAACCACCTCTAGTTCTTTACACAAATGAATCTCAATCTTGCTCTTGTCCTCCTTCTTCACCACATTACTCTCTCTTTCTATAAAACTATATTGGGCTAGTGGCTTGGTTTAATGTAATGGAATAACAAATTTTCTTTCTTTTCTACTTATACTGGGTTGGTCGAATGCTAGGGTAAGGAGATACATAGTTGCCTATTCTCTTCCTCTATAATTGCCTTAATAAATTCCCATATCATTTCAAAAATAAAAAGAGAGTTTTCCTTATTTCATTTCACAAATCATATAGGAAACTTCTCAAAATATTAATTTGATCACAACACCACACAGACATGCCAAAACCAAACCAAAAGGAAAGAAAAAGATTTCAAGTCATTTCTAATAATTCACATAATAATTATACCAAATAAAATAACATTCAATCAATCAAATGTAATTCATACAACTAATAATTAATCAATCAAATATAAAGCATACAAATAATATTTAATAAATCAAATATAAACCAAAACCATTTAGGAAAAGAAAAATCACTCCTTTCCCACTTGCCTTACATGCCTACCCTTCCTTTCCTCTTTTTTTATTATTTTTTTAAATAAAATAAATTGAAAATAATGTGTCGGAAATTCTATTGCATGTGCACCATGCACATGTACACTAAATTACTAAGGTGCATCTCTACTTACCATGCAACTTGGTACATTCAATCAAAGCTCATAGTGTTCACAAATTAAATTAATAAAATAGATAAAACAATTAACTATTAAATTCACACAATTTCTACCAAACAATTCAAACAATAAAAATAATAATTCATAACACTTAACAATTAAATAAAACAAAGCACAAAATTAATAATAAAAAAAATTGGTGCGCTACATTACAATTATAGTGACTAGGTCACTGTGGATTATAGTTGTAATTATATATTCAAAAGAATGAGTCCTAAGATTAGATCAGTGCATTGGATTTTCACTGATTAGACAATCTACAATATGATCTACTTACACCTTTGGGATGTGATGTCTTGTCCAAGGCATTGACCAAGTAGATACGATTGGATGTATTTGGTTACATCGGACTAGGACTGATATTGATTATTGATTGATAAATAACTATCGTTGTTATCGAATCTAATCATTGTCACAATGTTGACCATAGGTTAAGTCGATCTTAATTCTTATTGATAATATTCTGCTAATTATATTATTTAAATCTTTTGACTTTTTCGTTACCAGCTTACCCTACGGTCTAGCCTATACTTACATCTTGGAGATTCAGTAGTGTAATTAAGTGGGAGTATTATTCATAGATATGAAATCTATAACTTCTGCATGAGAACTGAAAATATGATTTCCTTAATTTCTTTGTTCAAATGGCTAAATGATTGAGATCTCATTTCTGTGATTAAGTTCACGGAAATATCATTTATAAAGAACTTAGTGGGAGTTAAAGATAAACTATTATTAAGGGGTAAAACAGTAATTTGCACCCAACTTGATAGTAAGTCATCGATAGAGGATTGACTGACTGTAATGGTTATAAAAATGGATAACTTACTTATGGTTTGGAAAATACATTCTGTGAATTCAAGAGTTTAATTTTGAGTCTATAGTGGAGTCACGATGAGTTAATAAAGTAGTAAAATTATTCGTAAATAAATTCACGGTAACTTGTTGGAGCTTGATTTCATGGATCCATGGTCCTTGCATCACCTTTGAGTAAATCATCTAGAATATCTCAATTAATTGATTTAATTGTCAATTAGGATTTTAAAAGTTGACTAGGTCAATTTCAGAAAAAAAATTATACAGATATGAGATTTAGAGAATAAAAGAGAATCTTTGGGTAAATTTATTAATATTGATAAATTGGTGTCAATATAAATAAATAATATTAAATCAAGTTTCAAATTATAATTAGTTAATTTGAATAAGGATTTAATTAATTAATTAAAAATAAATAAAAGGTTTTCAATTTAGGCCCAATTGAGGTTTAAATTCAAAACGAAGAGATTGGGCCCAAGTCCATTTGTGGGAGCCGAAGGCTTTTATTTATTTATTTTTAATTAATTTAAATTTGAATTAAAATTGAAATTGAAATTTAAATTTAAATAAAGCTCATTAAGTTGCCTATATAAGAAATGTGATATCTAGGATTTTTCAAGATAAGACAGTCTTAGTTGATTCATTGGGTAACTGAAAACCTAGACAATATAATCATTTCTTGGCCACTCACTCCTTTCTTCTTCTCTTCTAGATCTCTATCTCATGTGTTGAGAACTAGTCCACTCTAGTTCTAGGTTGATCAAAGGCCTGCTAAGGAAGACTGTGTTGCTGATCTAGTTCAATTTCTTGATAATACTCTGCTACAAAAAAGAATCAAGGGTTAGAGAAATTGAAGGAAAGATTTGTTCCAGTTCCGCTGCATAATGTAAGTTTTTACTTTACTTTGTATTTGTATCAATTTCATAGGAGCATGTTCTATGAAATTGCATGATTGTTTAATAATATATAAATTGCATGAAAATAAATAAAGATCTTGTAATATGTATTTCCTACAATTGGCCTTAGAGCCATACGTTGCTAGTTTATTTTCATGAATAAACATGCATGAAATTGATTGATATGTTAGGGTGTTAATTGGATGGTACGTGTTATTTGTCCATGTGTTATGTTTTGTTTTGTAAATTTACTAATAATTAGGTTTTTTTTTTTTTGCTTGTGTTTGAGATTGAAAAACTGTACATATTTTTTTAAAAAAAAAAAATTGGACTGATTGGGCAATATGTGTGCCGGGCACGCATGAAAAAGCCGCTAGGACCCCGGGGCCATACGAATCCGTACAGCGGCCCCGCACGGGCCCCCAGCGGGATTTTTCTAAAAAAAAAATAATTTTTTTTATTTGTTCTAAAATTGGTTATTTTGTGTAGTTAAGTTTAAAATATTTTAAATTGATTATCTGATTATTTTAGATATTTTAGCCTTATAAAATATTTTGAATTGGTTATCTCATAATCAAGATAATTTAAGATTTTTTTTATTTTGTTATAAATGAAATATTAAAATTAGTATTCTGATTATTCAAGATATTTTTATTGTTTAAAATATTTAAAATTGGTTATCAAATAATTATAGATATTTTTAAATTTGGGTAAAAGATATCTTGATATTTTAAAAATTGTTAAAATATTTTAAAATAAAATTTCTTGTCATTCCTAACAACTTAACAACCTAGTTATAATTAATTATTTAAAAATTGAATTTTTTTTTATAAATTCTATTTTAATTAATTTAATATTTTGCAACTTGTTTAATTAATTATATTGAATTTCTCTGATGAATTCTATGCTAATTAATTATGGTATTTTGCAAAATAGTATATTGTTGTGGTATATTTACATAATTTAATAATACATGCTTATAGAGTAACATGTTAGGCTCATCCAATTATTAACATATCAAGCATCATTATTAAGTTATTTTTTGCATTTGGGCTTTAAATATAAGTTTAATGATAGCCCAATTTTCGTGTTTGAAAAATGTGGGAAAACTCAAATAAAACTTTCATAAAATGTTAGGTTTTATTCGGGCCCAATTGAACATGTAAAGTTTAATTCCTCTCTTGTGAGTGGTTCCACTTGCGAATGCTCATTTGTTTTGCATTACTAGATTGGGCCTAATCAATTGAATAACAATTAATAAAACGAAGGTTCAAATTCCTGTCTTTTTTGACTTTGTGTGGAAGTTAGGGAGCCTTAGTAGTGGGTATGACATACTGAACCCAGCTCTTCTCCATGCAAGCTTGAATTGTTAAGGTTCATTTACCTAAGTTGGACTTAATTGTATTAGGTTATTATTTTTCGCTGGACCTAATAATTGATTAGAAACAAATTAATTCTAATTTTTGGATTAATTTTCAATGGTAATTTTAGAATTAATGGAGATATTATAAACTATGGTCTATTAATTATTTTATTAATTTAACAAACCTTTGTTGGTTAGTTGATTATTTTAATAATTTGGCAAACCTAAGTTGATATTTTTTTAAAAGAATAAAATACTAAAATATTTAATAATGAGTTTTTAAAATTTAAATTCGATCTCCACCGTTGATTTAACAAGGTTAAAGTTCAGTGGGGCCTCAGGTGCTTTGATTTCATCTCCCTACGGAAGGTGTTCATTGGACTTTTTAACATGGTTAAATTTATTAGGATAGATGGTTATAGATGGACCTTCTATAGACTCATCCCTATGATGACTATAGGAATTAAGTCCATAATAATTGAAATTGTGAGTCAAACTCATTAAGTAAGAAATATTTGTGACTCTCGCCTACCGAGACACATGGGCTTTTGTTACTTTGATTGGATGAAATAGGTAGTTAATAAAAGTCTATGACGTTTTATTAATTGAGATGTTTCTCTATTTAACTAACTGAATATTTGTGACTCTCACCTACCGGGACACATGGGTTCATGGCTAGTTAAGAAATAGAAGATAAGTGTTTTAGTATTTTTCTTATCTCAAAACATTTTGTATGTTATGCTATTTCTAAAAATTTAATGAATAAATGTTTGTCAAGCAATGCGTTGATTTCTACTTAGTTTATAATCGTAGCTCTAGGCTTCCCACCCCAAAGGTTACTCTATGGTGAGAACCTCACGAATTTTTTGTCCAACATCAACATGGTGTTGATTATGGACAACATCGAGTTCATGATAATCAAAGATATTCCTATTTTTCTTATCCAACGATTACCAAAATCCTTCAAAGAGGATTGTTGATGGTGGTTAAAGCAAAGGAAAGAATGCTAATAGTACTAAACAAGATCAACGAGATGGTGCTTTAAGCTTCTTCTTCGAAAAGCAAGTGTGGAACAAATTCAAACAAAAAGAACAAGAAGTCCATTGGCAAGGCACCAAATTTTGCAAAGCATCTTGGAGCAAGGCCTGATTATAAATACACTAAAGGGGAGTGTTTCCAACTGCAAGAAGACTGGGAATTGGAACAAGATTGTTGTAATGCCCTAGGTAACTAAGACTGTTACACTGTGTGTTTAAAGTAGTGCAAGACTTGCTAATCAAGTCGTTTAGTTGAAAACGTGCTCCTAAATTCTTAAACAAGTTAGGATTAAAAGATTTTAGACATAAACAGATAATTTTTCATTTAAATAAACATTTAGTAAATGGGATCCCAAAAGTAGGGTTAAAAGACAAATTTACAAATTTCCAAAAGTCAAATACAAGCAAAGGCTACTCCAATGGAAAAATACACATTTTAGGTTTTCTGTCCCTGTACAATCCCTCACCAGTGGCGGACGAGCAGCTGACAACGTACACCTCGCCCCCAGAGCTTTCCAACTCATGGTTGATCCATCGTACCCTTGCCTTTACCTACACCACGCAGAACCCATGAGCCGAGGGCCAGAAAAAAAACCATATAGCATAGCATAAACAATGACGACAATCAAATTATCCATAAAATAGTCAACCAATTATTCAACATGTCATAATAGTTACCTAATAAGAGAGGACAATCAATGATTCACAAGCCATTCATCCAAGTATTTAACAAGCTATAAGCATCAGACTAACAATGGTAAACATATCAATACTCATTAGTTTATCATAATCATCATACAATACTCAGGGTCGATGCCCTTAGGCCGCACCCTCTATTTAACCCACTAACTCCAGTCGCTTAGGCGAAGCTCAGTAATTATCTAGCTGACCTCACCTCTCAGTGGTCGAGCCGCATCCTGTGCACAAATATCAGTCCCAACACTCTTAGGCCGTTTATTTCATGCTCACAAATATCATACAACATTTGTATTCAAATATAGGGAACCTTAGTCCCAACACATCCACACAAAGCTGCAGTTTTCTTACCTTTAATTCTGAGCAAAGAAATAGAAATGGCTCCGAGCACAATCCTTAGCCTCGAGCCTTGGCAATAAACCTAGTCAGAAAGGCCAATGGGTATCCATCAACTTCCAATCGAAGTAAAATACCTAGGAGATAGAAACTAGCCTCCGGGACCTCAATTTCTACTAAACCAAGTATTAGAAATTGTCCTGAGCGCCTAGGTTCGAACCCCTAAGCCCTACCAATTCTTTAAACAATTCTAAGGCTAAACTCCCTAGGTGGGTCGCGACTTGCCCCCAAGTCAGAGAGCAAGGGCCCCAGCCAAAAGGGGAGGTAGGTCGCGACTTGGCCTAGTGAGTTGCGGTGTGCCCCTAAGTCAGAGGCCACGCCCAGGCCAAAATGGCCACACACGCCACGGCGCCCCAAGGCTAGGTCGTGGCGTGCCCCCTTCAAACCCATAGAATCTGGGTTTTCTCCTCTTCTTCCCAGCCAAGAACACCAAGACTCTACCCAGAATTTTTCCCTATCAGCTCCCTTCATTTCAACACTGAACCAGCCACAAATTCAAGATTAAACTACCCATTTTAGGCACCAAAACCTCAGAAATTACTCCTCAATTACTATCTTAATTCAACCAGAATTCATCACCCAAGAACCTAGATTTAAATCTATTCTTAAGCTCTAGGATACTCAGCTCCTTTCTATTCCATTAAACTAAAGTCATCAACTAATTTATACCCAGAAACCCAGCAAAATACAAGGATGAAAACTAGAGCTCTTACATCAAATATAACTGACTTCTCCTCTGTTTTCTAGCTCCAATTCCCAGCTTGATTCTTATCCAAGTCCTTCTGTTTCCTTCAAAGATCTTTAGCCCAAGCCTAACTTATGCACCCCTTGGGTCCTTAGCTTCAAAATTCATTAAAGGAGAGTGAGAGAGAGGGAGTACGTGAGAGAGATGAGAGAGGGTGGCTGAGAGCTTTTCTTTCCTTGAGTTATTCTACCACTTTCTATTTTGTTCTACTAATTCTGAGTATATCACTTAAACAAAAGACCTTTATGCCCCTCCAAGTTTTACTATTCCTCAATTAGCCCCTAGGGATAGAATGGTCATTTTTCTCCCAATTTCCAACTAATTCCTCGAGTGTTCCTAATATCTACCAATTAATCCCGTCATCCCATTTATTTACCCAATGTCTAATAATCCCCAATATATTTTCTAAATTCCCGAAAATACCTCCAGGCTCTCCTGAGCCGGGTATAAATCCCCAGCGTGACTATTTCGCCAATCTGCTCACTAGGACCGTCTCGAGCCATATACTTCAAATATATATCCACATAATAATGTGGTCTCAACAATTTATCACATATAATCACATTTATGCCATCAACGGGCCAAAATTACAAATATGCCCTTATAAGCTAAACATGGCCCACATGCATATTTAATACTCATAAACATGCATTTCACATATCCACATAATCATATAATCATGCATTTAATCATTAAAATGACACATATACCAATTATGCCTTTCTGGCACACTAATCAAGGCCCTTAAGCCTTATTAGCAAATTTTGAGTCATTACAATTGCCCAGCACTCAAGCCATATGGAACATAAGATAATGAAATTTGTCTTAGAAGCATGTGATTTTAGAGGATGATACTTCAGTTTTGGATCGCTGAATCAAGATCTACTAACACATGCATGTATTTTTTTTACACATTTTTAGCATTGGGAAAGCCACGAAGAATGAAAAGCCAAAGCTTGGAATGCATCAAGGGTTGTTCGTATCAAACCAGGAAAAATGATAAGCTTTAATGAATTTTGGAAATAAATATATTGTTTTAAGACAATGTTTATTTTATTTCGATTTTTAATGGAAATTTTAATTTTGTTTTTCTTATTACATCAACAACTATTTGTAGTTAATTTTACAAGTAATAAAATCCTATTTCTTTAAATGGATGTGAATTATGGGGTGGATGTATGAAAAATGGGCTATACCTATTGCAAAAACGAACCCTATGTTCTAAATAATGAGTTGTTTAAGATAGCTAAATCTAGGATCGTTAAACGACAAAAGGTCAATAATGTTAGAAATGACGTACCTTTGGCATCTTTGCCTTGGTTATATTTGCTATGATAGGATTCAAAGGCTAACAAAGGCTGGGCTTTTGAGGGAACTCACCTAGGGTAACATACCTGTTTCTGAATCTAGTCTCGAGGGCAGAATGACAAAGCGTCCATTCTCTGTGATACGAGAAAGGGCCAAAGAGCCACTAGGGCTAGTATGTTCAAATGTCTGGGGATAGATGAATGTTCAAGCGAGTGTTGCTTATGAGTATTTTTTCACCTTCATCGACGATTGCTCTAGAGACTCATGTAAGTACCTAAAGCGTAGAAATTATGAGAATTTGTTAAAAAGTTCAAAGAATCCATTGCTATGGTTTTAAAACCAAATTAGGTAAACGTTAAAGATAGTGCGATCTAATAGGGGTGGAAGATATTTGGATAATCATAAGCAAGATGATTTAATTGAAATTGGAGAATTTTCTAAAGCAATTGCCCCAAGGACTCTGCAACAGAACGGTGTTGCTGAGTGGCGTAAATCGAGCATTATTAAGAATATGCATTCTATCATAAGCTATTCAACTCTACTGACTTCTTACAAAGATTTTATATAGAGACATACTACCTAGACCACATGTGACATTTTTTAAATGTTGTGCCATCTCAAAGCTCTCTCCAAGACACCACTCAAAGCTGTCTCCAAGACACCAAAGCTGAGGGGTAAAACAGTAATTTGCACCCAGCTCGTTAGTAAGTCATCGATAGAGGATTGACTGACTGTAATGGTTATAACAATGGATAACATATTTATGGTTTGGAAAATATGTTTTGTGAATTCAAGAGTTCAATTCTGAGTCTATAGTGGAGTCACGAGGAATTACTAAGGTAGTGAAATTATTCGTAAATAAATTCACGGTAAATTGTTAGAGCTTGATTTCATGGATCCATGGTCCCTGCATCACCTTTGAGAAAATCATCGAGAATGTCTCAATTAATTGATTTAATTATCAATTAGGATTTTTAAAGTTGACTAGGTTAATTTTGGAAAATTTATAGAGATATGAGATTTAGAGAATAAAAGAGAATCTTTGGGTAAATTTATTAATATTGATAAATTGGTGTCAATATAAATAAATAATATTAAATCAAGTTTAAAATTATAATTAATTAATTCGAATAAATATTTCATTAATTAATTAAAATAAATAAATAAATAAAATGTTTTGAATTTAGGCCCAATTGGGATTTAAATTTAAAACAAAGAGATTGGGCCCAAGTCAGTTTATGGGAGCCCAATGCTTTTATTTTTTGTTTATTATTTTTAATTAATTTAAATTTAAAATTGAATTGAAATTGAAATAAATCCCATTAAGTTGCCTATATAAGGAATATGATATCTAGGGTTTTCAAGATAAGACAGTCTCAGTTGATTCATTGGGTAAGTGAAAACCTAGACATTCTAGTTCTTTCTTGGCCACTCATTCTCTTCTTCATCTCTTCTAGATCTCTATCTAATGTATTGGGAACCAGCCCACACTAGTTCTAGGTTGATCAAAGGCTTGGTGAGGAAGACTGTGTTGCTGATTTAGTTTAATCTCTTGATAATACTCTGCTACAGAAAGGAGTCAAGGGTTAGAGAGATTGAAGGAAGGAGTTGTTTCAGTTCCGCTACGTAATGTAAGTTTTTACTTTACTCTATATTTGTATCAATTTCATAGGAGTATATTCTAGGAATTTGCATGTTTGTTTGATAATGTGTAAATTGCGTGAAAATAAATAAAGATCACGTACTATTTATTTCCTACAATAACATATATTCACATAAGCATTAACACCCAATATATATACTTCATAAATCATAAACAACTTTAGATTCACTTTTTAACAAGTATACGACCTATGTCAAATAGGTGTATATCGCACTCTCATCGTGGCCATGCCATAAAGACCTACATTCCACATGCTTATTGCCAATTACCGCTGCCTAGCCAATCATTCCCAAACAATTACAAATAGATACAAACAACAAATGTAACATAAGCAGTTATAGTCTAAAGACATTTAGATCTAAACAGATTCAGGACATGGTTATAATCGTGCTTAATAGTCAAGGCGGATGCCCTAATCTCTATACATGTGCCTATTTTCTTACCTCAAGTCATGTGTGAAGGATGGAATGGCCATGAATGCGATCATTTCCCCAAACTTGCGAAAACCCCAGTCACAACGTAAATGATACACTTATTAGGTATTAAATCCAAATCCCAACTTCAAACCCAATCCCTAGCTCTCGGGGCTACCAATTATAGTAAACAAGGTGATGGAATTGTCCCCCGAACCCACAAATGGTTCCCCAAAATAGATCATAAGAACCCCGGGCCTTATTCCCAAAATTTTATTTGAAAAACACACATTCGGGGCACCTGGCGCAATCGCGCCCACTGAAAGTTTGGGGTTTCTAGGGCTCTGGCGTGGTCGTGCCCTACCCCACTGCAGTCATGCCGAAGGCTTCAAAACCCCAAATTAAAATAGAAATTTCCTGGTTTCTAGGACACTAGTGCAGTTGTGCCATACTCTAGTGCAGTCGCGTTAGGTCGCCAGAAACTATAAACGAGCCCAGAAATCAAGTGTTCTTCCCCTATTGAATCCCTGCAATTTTCCCCTGCACTTCAGACCCAATTCCAGACCCAAAATTCGATTCCCAGTAGTTTAAACACAAATTTTAAGCCTTATAACACTAGCATAAACACTTTACAACATCATGTTACCCATAACTCAACAAAAGCACAATAGGACTCACAAATTGCCATAGTTGAATTTCAAACACAACTTTTATCCCAAAATTCGAATTTCCTAATTGAATTCAAGAACTCAAAAGCAAATCAAAGCCTAAAGAAGTTATAAAACTTGATTCTAACACTTATCTAACATCAAAAAAATCCCAACACAATAAATTGCAAGAATTGAACCATGTGATCCCTCAAAATTCAAGAGATGACGTGGCTTTTCCACTAAATTTCTCGAAAGGATTGACTCATGCTGTAATGACCTAAATTTTCTAATAAGATTTAGGACCCTGATTAGGAGGCCGGGAGGACCATAATTGATTTATTATGTTATTAAATAATTATATGCATGTGTTATGTGAATTATATTACAATATGATGATAAATGCATGCATATGGATCCATTTTTCATTATAAGGGCATTTTGGTAATTTGGCTGTTGAGGGCACATTTGTATATTTTCATGCGTGTTGGAGAATTATGGATAAGACCACAATATATGTGGATTTTTTTCAGCTTTTCGGCATGAGATGATCTTAGAATGCAAGTTATCGGTTTGGTCAAAACAGGGTTAATTTCGGGGCTCGGGGTGAGTCTCGGGGTAATTTGTGGATTAGTGCATTGTCGAGAATTAAAGGGTAATGGGATATGATTTATTATAATTTGAGGATATTGAGAATAACGGGAATTGGAGGGTGTTAATTATGATTAACGAGATAGACAGAAAAGGACGATTTTGCACTTGGTAGTTGTTAAGGGTTTTAAATAGGCTTTGGGGCAGTTTGGTCTTTTGACCTAAAGGATATATGTCACTTGAGAAGGTTGTAGAAACCATAGAAAAAAAAACAGAGCATCATTTTTTATCTTCTTGTTCATCTTCTTCTCTTCTTCTTTCTTTGAATTTTTGAACCCCAATTAAGGAACCAAGCTAGGAAGGTATAGGGTTATGCTCTACCATTGAAGAGGGTGTAGTATTGAGCTTGAGGCAAGTTTCTAGCCATTAGAACTCTGGTTTTGCTCTGTTTTTCCTTTTGATGTTCAGTTGGGATTTTGATTGGGATAATGATAATTGATGGGAGTTTTTGGCAAAGTTTGCTTGGGTTATGCTGCCTAGGACATGCAGAGTAGATATTTGGGTTCATTTGGGGATTTGGATGGAGTTTGGGGTCAAGTTTTGAAGGATGGAAATGGAGAACTCGAAGGAGAAAGAACTAGGGTTGTTTCAGCCTTGTCCTAGCGCTGTAGCGCCCAAGGGAGGGCGCTACAGCATTATCCAGGGCCAAACAGCTCTTGCTATAGCACTGGGGCGCTAGGGGGTCAGCGCTGTAGCGCTACCCTACTTATCCTGATGCATATTTTGGGCACTTTTGAGGGTTTTTGGCTCGGGGTTTCAATTCCTATGGTTCGGGATCGAATCTACTAACCGTTTGAGTACAATTTGAGGTTTCAGGAGTGAGGTTTAGGTTAAGAACCTTTTATTGTTGATTTTATTAAATGGATTCCACATTTGGTTATGACTAGGTGCCGCTAAGGGATCAAAGGATTGATCGTTCTTAAGGGTTGTTCGTTTGTTATTTCTCGCTCGAACCAGAGGTAAGAAAACTGCACCCAGTATGTGATGCATGTGATCCATGAGAAACACGTGATTAGAGCATGACATGAATATTGATTATGAGATTAAGCAGAGCTTGAGTCTCTGTAATTGTGCATGATAATAATTACGATAGTGATTGTTAAGTAAGCATGCTGAATGCCCTACATTTGGATATTTGACATATGATATATACTTGGTTGCATTGCATACTTGTGTATGGCACTGACCCATGAGTTAGGAATTGGCATGAGCCATATGCTATTGGCTTAAGAGTCAAGAACGGCACTGATGTGTTCAACACAAGCCAAAATGATTAGTTCTAATCAACATAAGCATTGAATGACTCATCATTAGCATTAATTCATAACCGATCTTAAGTTCGATGAAAACTAAAAGCGCTTGTCTAGCCTAATGGCTAGTCACTTAGAGCCAGGGCCAAAAGGCCCAGGTGACTGCATCGTCACATGGCTATGGGTGCTGAGCCCATGTTAGTGACTCACTCATCAATCACTCATCTAGTTTATGTTAGTGACTTACTCATTAGTCACTCATCTGGTTTAAGTTAGTTACTTACTCATCAATCACTCATCTGATTAGGGCTACACGCCCCAACATGATTATCAGAATCTCAAAGTGTTAATCACTCATCTGATTAGGGCTACAAGCCCCAGTATGGTTATCAGAACCTCAAAGTGTTAATCACTCATATGATTAGGATTGACTTGATAGTCATCCATTCAGGAGGGCAGGATCCCCCATCATTATCTGAACTTATTTGCATGCATGAATATGGCTATTATTGCTTAGGCATGCACATTATAATTTAGAAACATGTTATTACTGTTTATAAGGATATTGAGTTTTCTTGCTGAGCTTCAGCTCACGGCTGCTATGTGGTGCAGGTAAAGGAAAAAGAAAGCTGAACCATCCTTGAGTTGGGGGGCTTAGGTGACGATGTGTACATATGCGGCTACTCGATCGCCATGGCCAAGGGTTAAAAGAGGAACTAGGGTTAAACCCCATTTTGCCGCTTAGGTCGGTTGGTTGTAAATATTTATTTGTAATTAACCTTTAAATTATATATTTGGGATCCCAATGTATACAGTAAACGTTTTAGTGAAACGTTGTATCTTAACAAAAAAATTTAATCCTAAACCGCTAATCATACTTAGTTACACGATTATGGCCAAATGACTCGATTAGTTAGTTTAGCACTATTTAAAATGCACATCGTAACGGTCCTTGGGTAGTAGGGTGTTACAAACTTGGTATCAGAGCTATCCATGGTTAAGGGTTCTTGAAGACAAGCTGGGCAAGTACAATCGTCACTAAAGATAGCTGCACTCAGGGTAAGGTAATTATTTCTGTAGTTATGTGCTTAACTGCATAAATATAATGTAAATGCTTTACCTGCACATTGTATTAGGGAGAATGAGATTCTGATAGAGCCTAACTCTTGACTATTGAAATGATTATATGATTACATGCTCCGTGAACATATATGAATGTGATTATATGATTACATGCTCCGTGATTATATAAATGTGATTATTTGCTTGCTGGAGTTGGAGGCATGGTGTGAATGTTGGAAGAGCAGGGGTTATGAGTGATGTATGAATACCACGGGCATGTTTTTAGCACTGCAGTGGCTTGTGAATGTAGTGTGGTAAGATTGTTTCTGGGGAGAAATCTCTTGATATGCTCATCATGTTTAATGGGTCAAGTTATTGACTGTAGATTCAATCAGCAAGTATGTATCCAAGGCAGATAATGAGGCCTGGTGGTGGTTATACTGAGGCTGGGAGTTTCAGCTAGGGTTTGAGTGTTAGGAACGAGTTTCCTAATACGCAGCGGAAAGGTGGTGTGGTTGGCCCAGTGTACAACAAAAAATTTTGTAACATATTTAAACTACCTTTAAATATGCGGATCCATTAATATACATACATTAATCATAAACAAGATACTAATAGAAATCATACCTCTTGAAGCCTATCAAGTGTCCTTGCTATCTTTTCGTATATAGAACGATCTTCCTATCCAAGCCGCTCCCACGTACTCACACCAAGATCTTCCAAAGCGTTCTCTACACCTCAAGAAATGTGTGGGCACTTAGAGAATGAAGGATAGTTTATTTGTGATTCTTCTTGATGTACTCAACTCATGAGATCAAGAGAATAGGCCTAAGAATTGGTTCTTTATTTTCAGGGAGAGAGAAAACTATCGTTCTATTTTTCACAGAGCGAAATGTTCAGAGTAGTCTCACTCTCTTCACTTATCTTATCTGAATAATTTTCTGATCAGTCATACTTAACAGAAAAAATTCAAAATTTAAAAATTAAAACTGTAACCATTTTACAATTTAATTTTAATTAATTAATTATTCCATTAATGGAAAAATACGAAAAACCAATTTTTTGAATTATCCATTAATTAATTAATTAAACAAATAAAATTGAAAATCCCATCCCTGAAAAAATACTGCTCTACACGCCACACACAGTCTATGGACTGTGTGTGAACGTGTAGCTTCCTAATTTCTAGGGATATTAGTTTTTCAAATTTTATTTAATTATTTATTCAAATTTCTTTGTCAGATAAGATCTAACAACCTGATAGCTAATTCAAATTTGAATTCAAATTAATTATCTTTTTAATTAATTATCAAATATAATTAATTATTTGAATAAATATCAATCTTTTAAATTCAAATCCAATTTGAACTTATCAGATTATTTTCTCCCACTCAAATAAAGATATTTAATTAATTCTATTAATTAATTAAACCCAAAATTTTCGAAAATAAATATTTAATTAATCATAATTTCGAAAATTACAATTAATTAATTATTTAATTAAATTTCGAATTTTAATTTAATTATTTAATATAATTTCGAAAATTATATATAATAATTAAATATTAATTAATTTTGTTAACTACAACTAATTTGTAATTAATTAATTAATCACTATTATCATATAATTGCATATTTGGCCTGAAGAACAAATTTCTTCCTAAATATGTCTTTAAACTATTTTCCCTTCATATCAACTCTTACCTTGAACAGTGTTGATAGAGCCGCTATGGGGACCTATGGACCTATAATTCCAAGCTCCAATAAATTTGAGATTATTAATTAAACTCTTTAATTAAATAATCTTAATTTATTAATCTCATGATTATTCCACTATAAATATGAGACTGCACTCTTGTAATTATAGACATTTCATTTACTGAGTACTTTATAATCATAAAGCGTCCATTGATATAATCATTGCATACAACTTGACCCTCTAATAATGGTTCATAATTAATCGGGAATAAAATTACCGTTTTACCCTTTTAATTATCTCTTGTTTCCTTAAGTACCATTGACTCTACTAGTGAAGGTTAATTCATAACTAAATTATGAATTTGAGCTCAATAACCTTTCAGTCCCAAAAGTCAACCCTTAAGAGAACCATCATTCAATCTCTTGCGAGAAGGTATAGATTCCATGTCTGTATACTATGTCCCCAGCCATCTATATTAATGAGTTCCCAAAACAAAAGTTTTTAGCCTGATCATTCTGACAGACCCTAACAAGTGAATCAAAGAACTCATATAACATAAACAGGAGTTCATAGTAACTTCAGGATTAAGATCTATTTGTATATGATCATCAGTTGATATATTTAATTAATACTTCGAAACGGTATTTAACTAAGTATTAATAAACATATCTGGTCCAGTTCTATATATTCTCTAATATATAAAGCACCTCCACTAAAGTGTCCTTCCGCACTAGTGATCCGGATCTAGATCACATGTATTCATAATACTAGTGGACCGTACTTGCAGTAATTAATCTAAAGATTCCATAACTTTATTTTACTGCGAACTATTCAAGTTCATTTATCTCAAACACAATCCTCTCGTACTAATACGTGTTTGAGATTACATACTTGAACTTAGGAATTTTCCTGATATTTACATAATATTATCATAGAATAATATAGTCCATAAAATATATGCATAACAAATTCAATTTATTTATTTATTTCAAAAAACAATGTCTACTACATATGCTTTCAGGGCACATTTCCAACATTGAGTTCTTCATCTGCCCCTCAAATTTCTAGCAAATATTTATAGATTTGCAGTTAAGATTGCAGAGGCAAGAGGAAGAGATCAAGTGTTTGAAGCAACAAGAGAACCTATCAGGGAACACCTCTTCCTTTGTTATGACAGGAGTGACACCAGTTTTGGCTCAAACTAGGGTTGAGAACAGATGGGAATTTCTCTGTGGAAGATTCCATGAGTATTACCATCCAGTCTTCGAGGCAGGCCTAGATCCATTCACAGCTGAGCAATGGATGGGCATGATCAGTTCCATCCTCGACAGCATGGAGCTGGTAGGTCACGATAGGGTGATCTGTGCGACATATGTATTGCGGGATGATGCCCGGACATGGTGGGAAGTAATATCCCAGACACGAGACACAGTTGTGATGGACTGGAAAGAATTTAGGCAGCTGTTCAATGAAATGTATTACTGGGATGCATCCAAGACTGCTAAGATGAATGAGTTTCTAAATCTCGTTCATGGAAATACAACAGTAATCGAGTATATTAACAGATTTGATGGGTTTTCCAAGTTTTCTTTTGATATGGTACCCACGGATGTACCTCGGAAGGAAAGTTTTATCCAGGGATTGAATCCCAGAATAGCTCAAGGCATTAAAGTTGCCCTAGTGCATGAAATCTCTACCTACGCTCAGGTGGTAGGGAAGGCTCTTGCTGTTGAGAGCACATGAAATTAGACTGAAAAGGAAAGTGTTGGAGAGCACGGAGCTCAAATAGTGGCACCTCCATTTATTGGAGCAAGCAAGAAAAAGAATTGGAGGACTTATCCGAAATGTGCCCAGTGTAAGAGACATCATCTGGGTGAATGTCGAGCAAAGGCATGTTTTGTATGTGGAATGGTTGGGAATTTCATGAAGTATTGTCCAAGGAAAGAGACAGATGAGAAAAATGGGATGGATAGCTCGACTCCAACTCGAGTGTTCATTCCGAAGCAGTCAGAGCTGGAGACTGAGACTGAGGCTGGTTCCTCAGGGGTAGCAGTTCAACTTTCTAGTTCTGATTTTTGTATTATGTAGACTGGTTTTGGTACCATGCTGTTTCTTTGTTTGTTGCATCTAGAGAAGCATAGACTTGTTATGCAGATCACATGGTTATGTTTTGATGAGTTAGGTTACGGTGGAAATGGCTCATCAGTTGGTTTGATAAAGTTGGTTATGATGATAAAGTTGGTTATGATTGACTTTGAGATGATCTTGAGTATGGATTGGTTAGCCAAGTGTGAGGCAATGATATCTTTCAAGGAAAGGATAGTAAATCTTGGGTTGAGAGTGGGAAACCCTTGTGGTAGTTGGGACTATGCAAGGATTTTGTATGCTGATGACATCTATATGTAGAGCTAGAGATCTATTGTAGGAGGATGCATATAACTCTTAGGTAGTGTTGTGGATACCACTTAGGTTGTGCCAGTGGGATCAGAATAGACTGGATTAGTCTGTAAGTTTCTGGATATGTTTCCAAGGGATTTGTTAGGATTGCAATTATATAAAGAGATAAATGGTGATTGGATTGGTGCCAGGGATGGAATCAAATCTAGGGCACTATATTGAATGACTTCAGCAAAGTTGTTAGAACTTAAGGCTCAGTTATTGAGTAAGATGGTATTCTCTAAGGTGGATTTTTGATCTGGTTAGTACCAGCTGAAGGTCAGGGAATAGGATATGTAGAAGACTGCTTTTTATATCAGATAAGGGCACTGGGAGTGTTGAGTTATGTTTTTAGGATTTGGTTAACGCTAAGTTATGTTTGGATGGATTAGATGGACTAAGTATTCAAGAATTATCTGAATTGGATTTGTGATCGTCTTGAGTAATGGTATTGTGATATATTCTCTGCAGAGATTTTCCAAGGTCAAGGAATGCCTTAGAGGGCAGGAGTTTCTTTGGATAGGCAAGATATTATATGTGTTTTGGGAAAGAGTTCTGAGTCTTCCTATAGATCAGAATCAGTTTGCATGTTGTTATGACACCTCAGTGACAGGGAAAAGTGATTGCCTATGCATCATGTTAGTTAAAGGATCTGACCAAAACTAGAGTAGAGTTTCTGGTGGGCCAGGTGGCCAGTTGTACGCTTGAGAATATTATTTTAGAGAGGATCAAAGAAAAAAATAGTTAAGTGACCCATAGATGGAGAATTGAGGGAAAATTCTTAGCTGGCTTAGCAAAGGACTATGCAGTGTCAGGTATGCGTTTATTATGGTATTAGGATCGGATTTGGAATCCGATTGAAACTGGGATTAATTGGGAGATTCTGGATGAATCTTATACTATTCTCTTTTATTCTCTCCATCCAGGCATTAGGAAAGATGTATTAGAATATGAAAGTCTTATAGATGTGGCCTGGGATGGAGAGGGACATAATGGAATACGTGACTGAGTTCTTAACCTGTTAGCAGGTCAGCGTGATGGGTTTCATGGTGGGGCTACCTAGGAGAGTGGGTCAGCATGATTTGGATTGGATCATTATGGACTAGTATTTAAAGTGAGCGCACTTCTATCAGTAAGTATGGGTAACACAATTGATCAGTATACAGATCTCTGTGTGAGAGAGATTGTGTGCTTTCTTGAGAATGCAAGGTTTATCTTACTAGAGGAAGATTTTACTATTATTTCCAAGTCTTTGGAAAGGCTGTAGAAGACGATGAATATACAGTTGGAACTTAGTACAATTAATTATCCTCAGACTGATGGTAAATCAGAGAGAGTTATCCAGTATTGAAGAGGCACCTTATGAAACATTGTATAGTAAGGAATGTATATCACCCATTCATTGGAATGAGATGTTGATTTTTGGATCGTGAGGTAGTTCAGGGGATCATTAAGGTTATTGAAAAGGTTAGAGCTTGGATGCTCACTTCTTAGAGTAAATGGAGAA
Source organism: Humulus lupulus (assembly GCF_963169125.1). Lineage (NCBI taxonomy): Eukaryota > Viridiplantae > Streptophyta > Magnoliopsida > Rosales > Cannabaceae > Humulus > Humulus lupulus. The sequence goes on from NC_084794.1 coordinate 133,716,516, forward strand.
GTTTTGTTGAATTAAAAAGCAGGAACATGGAGTTCCAAGTAGAAGATTGTATCTTCCTTAAAGTATCACCATGGAAAGGGGTGAGGGGATAAGGGCAAGTTGAGCCCTAGATTAATATGACCGTTTGAATCTTGGATAGGATCGGTCAGGTTGCTTTTGGGTTGACCTCAGTTTTGGCACTGTCAACTATACACAGTTTATTTTATATTTCCATGTTGAGGACATGGGTTAGAAGATACTCATGAGTTGAGTTATGAGAATCTGGAGATTGAGGTTAAGTTATCCTATGAGGAGTAGCCAGTTCAGATCTTAACAGAAAGAACAAGGTTCTGAGAATCAAAGCTACACCTTTAGTTAAGGAATGTTACAGAAATAGTGAGGTCGAGGGAACAACCTAGGAAACTTGAATCAGTTGTGCGGAATTTATATTCCGGGTCGTTCAGATAAATTTCGAGGATGAAATTTCTGTAAGGAGGGGATAATTGTAATGACCTACATTTCCTAATAAGGTTTAGGACCTTGATTAGGAGGCCGGGAGGGCCATAATTGATTTATTATGTGATTAAATGATTATATGCATGTTTATGTGAATTATATTATTATATGATGATAAATGCATGCATATGGGTCCATTTTTCATTAAAAGGGCATTTTGGTAATTTGGTCGTTGATGGCACATTTGTATATTTTGATACTTGTTGGAGAATTATGGATAAGACCACATTATATGTGGATTTGTTCGAGCTTTTCAGCATGAGACGATCTTATAATGCAAGTTATCGGTTTGGTCATAACGGGGTTAATTTCGGGGCTCGTGGTGAGTCTCGGGGTAATTTGAGGATTATTACATTGCCGGGAATTAAAGGGTAATGAGATATGATTTATTAGCATTTGAGGATATTGAAAGTAACGTGAATTGGAGAGTGTTAATTATGATTAACGAGATAGACAAGAAATGACAATTTTGCCCTTAGTGGCTGTTAAGGGATTTAAAAAAGCTTGGGGGCATTTTGGTCTTTTAACCTAAAGGATATATGTCACTTGAGAAGGTTGTAGAAACCTTAGAACCAAAAATAGAGCATCATTTCTTCCCTTCCTGTTCATCTTCTTCTCTTCTTCTATCTTTGAATTTTTGAACCCCAATTGAGGAACCAAGCTAGGGAACCAAGCCTTGAAGGTTTAGGATTATGTTCTACCATTGAAGAGGGTGTATTACTGAGATTGAGGTAAGTTTCTAGCCATTAGAATTATGGTTTTTCTCTATTTTTCCTTTTGATCTTCAGTTGGTATTTTGATTGGGATAATGAGAATTGATGGGAGCTTTTGGCAAAGTTTGCTTGGGTTATGATGCCTAGGACATGTAGAGTACATATTTGGGTTCATTTTGGGGTTTGGATGGAGTTTGGGGTCAAGTTTTTAAGGTTGGAAATGGAGTATTCGAAGGAGGAAGAACCAGGGCTGTTTCAGCCTGGTCCTAGCGCTATAGCGCCCAAGGGAGGGCGCGACAACGCTATCCAGGGCCAAACAGCTCTGGATGTAGCACTGGGACGCTAGGGGGCAGCGCTGTAGCACTACCCTACTTTTCCTGATGCATATTTTGGGCACTTTTGAGGGTTTTTGGCTTGGGGTTTCAATTCCTAGGGTTCGAGATCGAATCTACTAACCGTTTGAGTATTATTCGAGGTTTTGGGAGTGAGGTTTAGGTTAAGAACCTTTTATTGTTGATTTCATTAATTGGATTCCATATTTGGTTATGACTAGGTGACCGCTAAGGGATCAAAGGATTGATCGTTCTCAAGGGTCGTTCATTTGTTATTTCTCGCTCGAATCAGATGTAAGAAAACTGCACCCAGTATGTGATGCATGTAATGCACGAGAAACATGTGATTAGGGCATGACATGAATATTGAATATGAGATTGATCAGAGCTTGAGTCTCTGTAATTGTGCGTGATCATAATTATGATAGTGATTGTTAAGTAAGCATGTTGAATGCCTTACATTTGGATATTTGACATATGATATATACTTGGTTGCATTGCTTACTCATGTATGGAACTAACCCATTAGTCAGGAATCAGCATGAGCCGTATGGTATTGGCTTAAGAGTCAAGAATGACACTTATGTGTTCAACACAAGCCAAAATGATTAGATCTAATCAACATAAGCGTTGAATGACTCATCATGAGCATTAATGCATGACCAACCTCAAGTTCGATGAAAATTAAAAGAGCTTGTTTAGCCTAATGGCTAGTCACTTAGAGCCAGGGCCAGTAGGCCCAGATGACTACATCGTCACATGGCTATGGCTGCTGAGCCCACGTTAGTGACTCACTCATTAGTCACTCATCTGGTTTACGTTAGTGACTCACTCATCTGGTTTAAGTTAGTGACTTACTCATCAGTCACTCATCTAATTAGGGCTACACACCCCAACATGATTATCAGAATCTCAAAGTGTTAATCACTCATCTGATTAGGGCTACAAGCCCCAACATGGTTATCAGAACCTTAAAGTGTTAATCACTCATCTGATTAGGATTGACTTGATGGTCATCCATTCAGGAGGGCAGGATCCCCCATCATTATCTGAACTTATTTGCATGCATGAATAAGGCTATTATTGCTAGGCATGCACATTATGATTTAGAACATGTTAACACTGTTCACGAGCATATTGAGTTTTCTTGCTGAGCTTCGGCTCACGGGTGCTTTGTGGTGCAGGTAAAGGAAAAAGAAAGCTGCACCATCCTTAAGTTGGAGATCTTAGGTGACGATGTGTACATATGCGGCTGCTCGACCGCCACGGCCGAGGGTTGAAAGAGGAACCAGGGTTAAACCCTATTTTTCCCCTTAGGTCGACTGGTTGTAAATATTTTGTTCTAATTAACCTTTAAATTATATTTTTGGGATCCCAATGTATACAGTTAACGTTTTAGTGAAATGTTGTATCTTAACAAAAAATTTAACCATAAACCGCTAATCATACATAGTTACACGATTATGGCCAAATGACTAGATTAGTGAGTTTAACACTGTTTAAAATGCACATTGTAACGGTCCCTGGGTAGTATGCCATTACACATGTCGAATATCAGGAATATATCCACATAATAATCTGGTCTCAAGCACATAACATATAAAATTACAAATATACCCTCAATAGGTCAAAATTACGAAAATGCCCATTCTTTAAACAAAAGCAAGTGTTTAAACACATTTAATACACATAACCATGCATGCTCAATCATATAATCATATAAATCACATTAATCAAATAATTAACGTATAATTACACCATGTGTCCTCCAGGCACACTAATCAAAGCACTTATTTCTATTAGAAGCTTCGAAATGTTACACGTCTTCACTCTCACATATGTGATTTCTTAAATAAGAGTATCTTGCATTACTTCGCTCAGATAGGCTTCTTACGCATAAGAATCATTAAAAGTTTAGCTTAACCTTTGTCATTACGAGGTACATTGTTTCATCATAGGAATGGACTTGGGGAAAGTTCCCATAGTGATCCAGCACACTCTTTACAAATTAGGGTTCCCTTTTGAACCTAGATCTTGGAATCTCCAGTCAGAAAGGCTGGGTATTCGATCTATTAACCTATTCGTTTATGGGCTTTAATCCCATTCTCCTTGATGATTTATCAGCTAACTCTTTATTTAACCCTTTAGTTAGCGGATCCATAATATTATTATTTGAGCTCACGTGGTCAATAGAGATAATTTCAGTAAAGATTAGTTGTCTAATGATATTGTGTCTTCGACGAATATGTCCTCACTTACCATTATACATATTACTTTGCACCCCACCAATTGCAACTTGACTATCACAATGTATGCATATTACAGGCACATGTTTTGGCCATCTTGGAATGTCTTCTAGAAAATAGCGTAGCCATTATGCTTCCTCCAGATATTAATCCAGTGCGATAAATTCAGATTCCATCGTGAATTAGGCTATTATAGTCTAGTTTGAGGAATTCCATGATATAGCTGCAATTTGCTTCACTATAACCCTCAAGTACAGTAGATATCCAACTTGCATCATTGTAACCCTCTACTATAGCAGGTTATCTAGTACAGTCTATCCCATAATTGAGAGTAAATTGCAAGTACTTAAGTACTCTCAGAATTTCTTGCCAATATTCTCCTCTAGGATTACTCATATATTTACTCAATTTACTCATGGAATAGGCTATGTTTGGTCTTGTACAATTTGTTTTTCCTAAAAGCTAGTGTGATGACGTGGCACAAATTCTTGACACGTGGCAACTAGAGAGCAACATAAACTTTGAAGAAGCTAGTCAACCCTCGAACAAAAGACAGAGAATTCATGGAAAGCTTCAACACACAATTAATTGAGACTTAGTCAAAGTTTCATTCAAAAGAGCACTGTTGGTGTGGTCGATGGAATGCTCGACCAACACTTGTCGTATGCTATGAAAAAGACACATAAAGTGATTAGTTGAAATAGATATTTACTAGATATTTATCATTTGTAATGTATTATCCATAAATTATTTCATTAACTCCATGCAAGCCATGTAAAGCTCGCGTCCCATTTATGTAAACTCCTAAGCCCGTAAATAGAGGGCTTACCGAATTATTATTTTCTAAGCAGTCATTTACATACTTTTATACACAGAGCATTATATCATCTCAAGCTTACAAAACTTAGTTGACTTTTGTTCATCTAATCGTGGGTTTGAGATTTTTCTACAATTATAAAAGTATCTAAGTGGACGTAGGTCATTACAAATACTTAGGGTCGAACCACTACAAATCTTGGTGTTGTTTACTACTTTAGTTAAGTTCTTAGTTGTATTATTGTTTATTTAACTCACAGTCGCTGGCCAAATATGTGGTCAACATTTTGGTGGTTTCATTGAAAGTCGAACTCAAGAACATTGACAATCTATATTTATCACAACCATGCTTCCCAAAAAGAATCAAAGACATTAGTTTAGGCTAGAAAGCCAAGGGCCCACAAGACCATCCTCCACCTCCTTCTGCAGTCGAGTTGGACCAACAAACTGAAGAAATGGACATTGAAACCTGGCTAGCAGCTATAGGGATGATACAGGATGAGTTAGCTACCCTAAAACCTAACCAGGAGATTGTTCCAGGAATAATGATTATGCAACAAGAAGAAATTAACAAGCAACGATGAGAGTTGGGTGTCAGGCAGGCAATGATGGGTCGAAGATAAAGGAATGTGACCAATGCCTTGGATGCTACAATACAACTCACTCAAGGGCGTCGACTTGCACAAGACCGCAAACATCTTGAGTAGCCTCACAATCCTCAGCCACCTCAAAACTCGCAGCATCAAGAACAACCTCGAGCTGGGAGAGATGAGGACAAACCGCAAAACATGAACTAGAATCAAAGGAAACCACATAAATCTGGTAGACATAATGAAAAATGTCAACCATAAAAGTTTGGTCAACGTGATGAACAATCGCAAAGGCAGAGTAGGGACAAGTAGCGTCCTCGAAGTCCAAGATTCCTTGTCACTGATGAACAGGTTTTACCTGGTCGAGAACTATGAAATATCCAACCAGGAAATGGAAGAAACCCTGATATAGGCTCTGCTCTCGGAGGTCCTCCAAGGCACAGAGATGCCTCGGGACCTGGCAACCAACACAAGCCACAATCTGTGTACCGAGATGGTTTAGTCATAGGGAAAGAGACAGTAGTTAGCCAAACAGGAACATGACAGTCTCAATACAAAAATGGACATGACCATGATGAGGGAGATTCATAATATTAGCAAGGTCAAAGAAGAGGAGTTGATCGCCAGGACGAGCCACAGCGAGAACACCAGGTACCCCCAACTATGAACAATCGACCAAAGAGTCAGAATGTTAGGGGTGACCTAGAATTGCCAATGTGTTTTATCAATTGGTAATAGAAGACTAGCGGCCAAGAAATGAAGATCTATAGAATGTGCTAAATGGTAGAAGAGAAAGGCATGATGAGTATATCCCTGCAATACACCTGCAATACCAATAGCAGTACATGCCCATGTATATACATTAAATCAGGTTGTTCAACAACTCGCTGGAAATAAAACTCCTGGCATAGAGAATGATCATAGGAAAGGCATTCCATTCACTAGCATAATTTCTCATGTAGAGGTCCCGGGAGAGTTTAAAATATTTGTCCTGCCCATCTACAATAGAAAAGAAGATCATAAGTCTCACGTCCACAAGTTTGAGATTCATATGGATATACAAATAGTATCTGATGACGCTCGATGCAAGATATTCCCTGCAACCCTGTCTGATGTTGCACAAGAGTGCTATTGTAAATTCCTACCTGCCACGATCACCTAATGAGAAATGTTTGTCAAAGAACTCTATGGGCAGTTCTACACTGCTCATGTAAAATCAACAGAGGCAAACCAGCTAGTAGATATAAGGCAAGGGGATGATGAGCCTCTAAAATTATACATCCAGAGGTTTATGAGAGTAGCTTCTTGAGCCAAATCTGTTGGGGATGAAAGGGAAGATGATGGCCATATTAGTCGGAGTAAAAAGATGATCTTCTTTATGGAGTAGTTTGCATAAAAATGGCATATGAACTAGCCAAGACTTTCTTGATCGAGAAGATAAGTATATTAGGCTACAAGATGACATAGGCAATAAAGGAAAGGTGAAAGAAGTATCAGCAGACAAGAAAGTAGATCAAGCCAAAACTAGTAATACCTTTGAATAAACCTAACAATGGTGGAAAAACTGATAGCAAGAACGGAAGGAAAATAGCGAGCAATGTCTCTGCCAAAAATGATAGCAAACGTTCAAAATCAACCAAGTATGTGCCAAGATTTACTAATTACACATCATTAGTCAATAGTCGTGCAAACATGTATTGAGCTAGTCATAGAACTGTTTTGTACAAGCGTCCAATTCCAATCCGAAAAGATATTTCAAGAAGAGATATGAGCAAGTTTTTTCACTTTCACAATGATTATGGCCATGACACAAATGAGTGTAACCAGTTGAAGAATGAGATTGAGCTCCTAAATCGAGAAGGAAGTCTACGCCGATACGTGAGAGCAAAGGTCGACCCCTAACAAATTGCTACGAATAGATGTGAGGACATCAATGTTCACTGTTATAACCAGCCTCACTAGCGTGCATTTTGCTCACAATCTGCGAAAGACCAGACCTTGCTGGTGACAAGGGCAAAGCACGAGAATGATAGGCCAAAACGCTACATCTCAAGCAAGAAAATGAAATGCTAAATGTCGAAGAGAAAACGTCCAAAAAACCTCAGGTCGAAGGAAACTTGATAACCTTCTCCGAGCAGGACTCGCAACATGTTAGGTTCCCACATACGTATCCATTGGTAATAGATGTCCAAGTAGCCAATATAATGGTGAAATGAGTATCGATCGATAAAGGGTGCTCAATCAATATTTTGTATAAGTCATCCTTGGAAAGAATGAAGCTGTCAACTCAAGACCTAGAATCATGCAACTAGACAATCTATGGTTTCCCAAGAGAGGGGCTAACACTATCTGGGTCGATTAGACTCCCATTCATTGCAGGGAAAGCACCCCCAAACAAAACCATACTAGTAACTTTTTTTGTAGTTGCTTGTCCCTCAACTTACAATGCTGTGATCGGGAGGCCCACACTTGTACATCCATATGGTATCTCGCCATGAAATTCCCAGCTGACATAGGAGTAGGGTGTGTCTTTGGGAATCAAAGGGAATCTTGGGAGTGTTACAACTGCTTAATTGCTAAAGAAAATAAGGATGGTGAGAGCATTAGTATTATTTCTGTGAGCAGCCTTGATGGTGAAAATAAAAAATAGCGAGGAAACACATACAAATGTCAATCGTGAAATTGATATTACAAAGCTAAATGCCCAATCCGGTGATTAGTTCACCAAATAGTGTATTTCCCAAAGCGGTGAGGAGGAGATCGATCCTCTCTTTTGGGGTTTTATCGAAGAAGTTAGACCGATAGAGGATCTTAAGTAGATCTAGATAGAGATAGAAGACTCGACCAGGATTTTCAAGGTTGGGAAAAATTTAGAAGTTAAATCACGAGAATAACTGGTGGAGTTTTAAGAAAAAAACCATGATGTCTTTGTTGGGTTTTAGGCCCTTGGAAAACCATATTTCTTATGTAACACATTTTATTATCAATAAAGAATAGAAATCATTTTGTTTTTATCAATTGCATTACTCAAGTGTTTTATTACAAGATTATTTATTTAATAAAAATGTCTATAAAATCCTGAACATGTGTAACTAGTTACAATTATAGTGACTAGTTCACAGTGGATTATAATTATTTTTACATCTTTAAAAAAATTAGTCTTAAGATTAAATTAGTGCGTAAGATTTTCACTAATTTAGTAGTCTATGATATGATCTAGTTACATAATGGTGTGGTGTCTTATCCAAGCCATTGACCAAGTAGATAAGATCGGATGTTTCTAGTTACATCAAAGTGGGACTGACATTGAATATTGATAGATAGTTAAGTATCGTTATTATCAAATCTAATCAGTGCACAACATTGACCATAGGTCAAGTCGTTCTCAATTCTAAGTGATAATATTTCTATTAATTATATTATCTGAATTTTTTGACTTGTTCGTTAAAAGCTTACCCTACGACATAGCCTATTGTAACATCCTAAATTTGCTAATCAGACTTAGTGCCTTGATTAGTGTGCCGGGAGGGCATAAATGGATATTATGTGCATTTTAAGATTTTATGCATGATTATAAGAATTATGTGAGCTATATTATGATATGTAGCATATTTAGGTGTCTAAAATATACATGTGGGCCCATTTCTTTTTAAAAGGGTATTTTCATAATTTTGACCCATTGATGGTGTATTTGTAAATATATGTGTTTTGTGATTTACAGCACATTATTATGTGGATATATTTGAGTTATTCGACACGAGACAACCTTAGTGAGCAAATTAGTGGTTTAGTCACAACATGGATTTATACCCGGCTCGAGTCGAGTCAAGGGGTATTTTGGTAATCCGGTGAGTTACTGGGACTCCTTGGAGTATGAGTCGTATTTTGGGAAAAAAAATAGTGATCTTCTTGGTTTAGCGGAATTATCCGGAAGTTTTGAGTATAGAGCAGGATTAGAGAGTGAAAATGACATTTTTGCCCTTTAGGGACTTTAGAGGGATTTAAGGGAGTGAGGGCGTTATGGTCATGTGGACCAAGGCTTGTCTTAATCATCTCTCTCTCTCTCGTTTTCTCTCTCTTTCTCTTTTTAGTGAAGTTCACTTGAACTTTGAAGAAATGCTTTGATTCTGTGAGTTTTGAGGGCAAGTTTTGGTGGGAATAGGAGCTGTAGTTAGAAGTGAAAGCTTATAAGCTTAAGGAAACAGCTGGGAATGATTCCAAACAAAGGTAAATTTGAGTTTTGAATTTTGAGGATTTAAAGTTTTGAGTTCTAAAAGTTCTTTCTGGATTTTTAGTTTCTATGATTTTTTGGTTGATTTGGAGGTTGGTTTTTATGTTTCTGGGCTGTTAAGACCATTTTAATGGTCAATTGTGAATAAAATCAGGTGTTGGGATGATTTTGGGAGGTTGGGCGATTCTTAAAATTGCTAGAATTCTAGGTTTGTAGGGCTGCACTACGGTGTTGATCTTGGAGCGTCACGACCCGCATGAACTCAAAGGCGCTAGGGTTCTTCTAAACAACCTTGGCACCGCAACGCGTGCCCAGTGCTTTTGTGGTTCGAGGATCTCTGCCTAGAGTCTCATCACGGCCATTCAGGGGGCGGGCCTTGGCTCTAATTGGGGAAATTGGCCATATGTGGTTTTTAATTGTGGGGACTCAAACCTAAAGGCTCGGGAAAGAATCTACTACCCGCTTTAGTAGAATTCGAGGTCCCGGAGGCTAGGACTCGGTTCAGAAGCCTTTATTCACTCGTTATTGATGGTTATTCTTTATTATGGTTGGGATTAGGATTCACTGATAGGCTCAGGAGGAAAGGGTCGTGCTGAGGGTCATGATACGTGTCTCGTTAAGGACATGAGGTAAGAAACTGCACCCAGTCTTTGGTTAGGGCTCAAGACTGGTCATTGAACATGGTTATAACTATGATTGAGATGTTTTTTTAACATGTATAACTATATTCAGCATATCTGTGATAAATGATATATGCTTGTCTATATTATCTGATTGAAAGACTTGACTTATAAGTTAAGGGTGGCAATAGCGTGCTGAGCGTAGGTTGGCATGGTTAGGCCTATCCAGGAGCGTGACATACGGTTGAACAACCTAATGGTCACTTGGAAAGCAAAGGTCGGGTACGCTTGTCTAGCCCTATGGAGATTCAATGGTGTAAGTGAACGAGAGTATTTATCGTAGATACGAAATCTATAACTTCAGTAATAAAAGTGAAAAGATGATTTCCTTTATACTTAGTTCAATTGGTTAAATGATTGAGTACTCATTTATTTTATTAAGTTTGCGAAATTATCATTTATATGGTACTTAGTGGGAGTTAAGGATAAAATACCAATGAGGGTTAAAACGGTGAAATTCACCCGACTCATTAGTCGGAATCTATAGAGGATTGACTAACGGTAATAGTTATAACAATGGATAATGTATTTACATTAGTGGAAATAGATTCTATGAATTCAAGAGTCCAATTTTGAGTCTATAATGGAGTCACGAGGAATTGATACATTGTGAGATAATTTATTCTATAAATGAACTGACGATAACTTATTGTAGCTTGTATTCATGGATTCATGGTTCTCACGTCGTCCTTGCTTAAATCAAGTTGAAATGTCTCAAATAATTGATTCAATTATCAATTTAGAATATCAAATTAATTATGTCAATATTGTGATGTTTACATGAATTATAAATTAGAGAAAAGAAAATAGTTATTGTAAAATATTGAGCATATTTATTAATAATGACAAATTTGTGTAATATTAATTAATAATATTAAATCAAGTTTTAAATTATAAATAGTTAATTTGAATAAGGATTTAACTAATTAATTATAAAAATGTATAAATAAATTAACCTTGAATTAGAGTCCATTGGGCCTTAAATTTAAGACACACATCATGAGCCCAACCCACATGGTGTTGGCTAGCAATGATAGGTTTTTATTTACAATTTATTTTTTAATCAATTTAAGAGGTATTTGCGGTGAAAGTACCCAAGTTATAGAAAATGCTACATATAAGTACCCAAGATATTATTTTGACAAAAAAAGTACCTAAGTTCAACTTTTACTTGCACTATTAGTAGCCGCTATACCATTTAACGACAAAGTTAATGACGTGTACTAATAGTATAATTAAATTAATTAAGAAAATAAATCCATGGATGTGTCTATAAATAGAATGCTAGAGCTAGGGTTTTCAGAAGACAAGTTTTTGGTAAGCGCTCAATTAAAGAAAATCCTAGATTACACTCTTCTAGCCTTTCTCTCTTCTTCTCTTATAGATCTCTATCTCATGTGTTGAGAAAATTTCCCATACTAGTTAGGCTTGATATAAGATTGGCAAGGAACATTGTTGTTGTGTTCGTGTTTCTGTTCCTTGCAATTCCTAGTAATCAAAAAAGGACAAAAGGAGAGAGAACTAAAAGGGTGGAGTCTCATCAATTCCATTGCAGATAAGTAAGTAATTTACTTTTTCTCTATTTTATTGCTTAATTTCAATATATGCATGTTCTATGATTTCTATTTATGTTTGATTAAATTAGAAATCGCATGATAATTAGCAAGATTATATATGTTTTTTCCTATAGTCTTTGCTTGGTCGCATAATGAAATATTCCTTATCAACCCAATTATGATTAGCCATGTCCTGAATATAGATAAAAACTTCCCACTAGTACATTAGAAAAGAAGGCTACTCGACAAAGCTAAGTCGAGAGCCTTAAAGGAAAAAGTTTAAAAGATGAAGAAGAAGGGATTCATTCGGGTAGCATTTTATCCATCATGGGCTTCCAATCCAGTACTTGTCCCAAAACCAAACAGTGAATGGAGGACTTGTGTGGATTTTACAGACCTTAATAAATCCTGCCCATAGGATTGCATTCCACTTTCGAGGATCGACCACCTGGTCAATGCAACATCAAGGCATGAGACAATATCCTTCATAAATGCCTACTCTGGGTACAACTAGATTAGTATGCATCCCTCATACCTGAAACACACCAAGTTTTGGATAGACACTGGACTATACTTCTACAAGGTTATGGCATTTGGTTTAAAAAAATGCTGGTGCTACATATCAGCGATTAGTAAACCATATGTTAAAGACCAAATCAGCAACAACATTGAAGTGTACATCGACGATATGCTCGTAAAGTCAAAGAAATTTGGGCCCATGTCAAAGATCTCAAAGAATGCTTCAAAATTCTTAAGAAATATCATATGAAGATCAATCCTTTGAAATGTACCTTTGGAGTAGGTCTGGTAAATTTCTTGAATTTTATAGTCAATGCACGGGGAATAGAAGCAAATTCTGAAAAAATCCAATCTCTGATCGAGATGAAGTCACCAACCAGAACCAAAGACTTTCAAATTCTAACTGAGAGAATTGCTCCTTTAAGTAGGTTTATATCAAAATCAACGGACTAATGTGCTCCATTTTTTAACTTGTTAAGAGGCAACAAGAAATTTTAATGGACGGAAGAATGCGAACAGACCTTCCAAGCAATCATGAAGCACATGGCGCTACATTCCATTCTATCCAAACCAATTGATGGAGAGACATTTTTCGTCTTTCTAGCAGTCACTTAGTACGTTGCTAACGCTTTACTAATTAGGGAGGAAAATAAAGTTCAGCGTCCAATGTATTACATCAATGAAAGGCTGGTAGGAGCAGAATCAAGGTACACCAATTGAAAAATTGGAAAACTGTCTACTGCTTGCTTCACAAAAGCTACGACCATATTTCCAAGCCCACCCCAAAACGGTGTTAACCAACCAGCCCCTGAGATAGGTACTGCAAAAAGCTGAAGTAGTTGCTCCCCTACTAAATGGGTTGTAAAACTAGGCCAATTCAAGATCACCTCACGAGCAAGAATAAAAGAACAAGCACTTGCATATTTTGTAGCTGAATACAGAAGATAGCAAACTATTGAGGCGACCCCTGCCGTGGAAGAACCTGAAGAGGGGATCCCTAAATGGAAACTGTTTGTTGATGGTTCCTCTAATGAGCACAATGCTGGAGCAGGACTAATTTTAATCACACTAGAAGGACATCACTTTCATTGTGCACTCAGATTTGGGTTTGTCACATCAATAAACAAGGCAGAATATGAAGTGTTTCTTGCTGGACTAAGGTTAAAAAAAGATGTTAAAGCATGGTCGCTCAAGATTTATAGTGATTCACAACACGTGGTGAATCAAATACTAGGAGATTATCAAGCACGGGCATTAAAAATGGTCGCATATCTAAACAAAGCTAAAGACTAGCTAGCACAATTTGACATGCACTCTATAAGCCCGCAACAACAATTCAAATGCAAATGCTTTGGTGAAATTTGCATGTGAAAAGGATTTTGATACACTCAACATCATTCTAGTGGAACATCTAACAACTCCTAGTATAAACGAACAAGAATCTACCCTTGTAATAAATGTCGTTGATACATGGATGACTCTTATAATATGATATCTCGAACAGGAGATATTTCCTGCTCATCGGACGAAGCAAAGAAGTTAATCAAGCACTCTACTCAATATACATTAATGAACGGAGTCAAGTACCAATGGAGCTATTCATTAACCTTACTAAGGTGTGTCACTAAAGAAAAATCCAAGGACCTTTTACGAGTAGTACACGAAGGGTTTTGTGGCGACCACACTAGAGGCAGAGTCTATGTATGAAAATACAACGACAAGGGTACTTCTGGCCATCGATGAATGAGGATGCGATGGAGTATGCATAAAAGTGCGAAAAGTGCCACATATTCTCCAAGATCCCTCGAACAACTCCAAATGAATTAAAACAGATGCAAAGCCCTTGTCCATTCGCTGTGTGGGGAATAGATTTGATTGGTTCCTTACCAACAGGAAAGGGTGGAGTCAAATAAGCAGTTGAAGTTGTCGACTACTTTACCAAATGGATGAAAGCTGAATTTCTCGCAATAATCACATCTAATAAAGTCCTAAATTTTGTGGTTAAAACATAATATGTCGTTATGGATTGCCAAAAATGATCGTTTCATAGAGTGGAACACGATTTGATTGTGACATGTTCACTAAATTTGGTGAGCGCCATAGGATAACTACAAGATTCTCCTTGGTTGTGCATCCACAAGAAAATGGACAAGTCAAAGCCATAAACAAGACTCTAAAAGAAACCCTCAAGAAAGGGCTCAAACATGCTAAAGTAGCATGGCCAGAAAATCTAGTTGAAGTACTCTAGTCATATAGAACAACCCAATGAATAGCAACTGGCCATACCCCATTCTCACTAGCTTTCAAATATGAAGCCATGTTGCTTGTTGAACTAAACCCTCCATCACATGGAAGGATAACATACGTCTAAAGTCTAAATCATCAGTTATTATTAGAATTGTTAGAATTGATCGAAGAACGACTAGGACAGGTAAATGTGATTTATTCATTCTTATGACTAAGTGGAAAATGATCTATCATCCTGGATTTTATAGTCAGGGGTCACTAACAATGTTTGTTCTTCTTTGTAGATAATTGAATCTTTTGATTCAAGGAAGTGTGATGATGAAGTTATTGAAGATAGAGATGGAGAGCGCATTTGGTTCAGAAAAGCGCTGGTGACAGTCCATTTAGTTTAGTTTTATTTTATTGAAGGAAAACTTTATTTTTGTTTTAAACAATTTTTTTGTTTATTTCTTTAAGAAACTTAATTTCCTTTTATTGCATGTAGTGACATTTAAATAATTTTTTACTAATAATATGATTATTATTAATTTTTTTTAATAAACATGCAATTATAAACATTCAGACTATAGACGCTTTGCCAAATGAACGATCGCTTAATAAATCTAGGTTATTTAAAGTAGCTAAAACTAAAGGTAACAAACGACAAAAAGTTTCCAAAGATGATGACACATATCTTTGGCATCTAAGACTAGGAGATATTAGTCTAAGCAAAATAAATCGGTTAAAAAAAAGATGGAATACTGAGGGAACTAACTGTCGAAACTCTTCCGGTTTGCGAATCCTTTATAGAAGGAAAAATGACTAAACACCATTTCTCAACGAAAGGCAATGGAGCGAAAGAACCATTTGAGCTTTTACACAACGATGTGTGTGTTCCAATTAATATACAAGGTAGAGGTGGTTATGAGTATTTTATCACTTTCATTGACAACTACTCTAGATATGGTCATACTTACCTAATGTTTAGGAAGTCAGAAACCTTTGGAATGTTTAAAGACTTCAAAGCTGAAGCTGAGAAATAGATAGCTAAATCTCATAAGACGCTTCGATCAGATCGAGGTGGTGAATATTTGGATCTAGAATTCAAAGGTTTCATGCTAGAGAATGGTATTCTATCCCAACTCACAGCACCTAGAATGCCACATCAAAATGATGTTTCAGAGAGAAGAGACAAAATCTTGTTGGACATGGTCATGTCTATGTTGAGTTATTCATCTCTTCCTCTCACATTCTGGGGTTATTCACCTAAAACAACAACTTATATTTTGAATGTAGTCCCATCTAAGACAATAAGCAAGACACCACCAGAGTTTTGGAATGGTAGCAAAACCTAGTTTGCGCCATTTTCGCATATGGAGTTGTCCCACTCATGTTCTTAGACCTAAGTCAGGGAAGCTTGACTCAAGGTCTGAAGGGTGTATTTTTGTGGGATATGCTCTAGAGAAAAGAGGTGGTTATTTCTATAGTCAAAAGGACCCAAATGTATTTGTCTCTACAAATGCAACCTTCCTTGACCATGCCTATATGATTAACTATAAACCTCGGAACAAAGTAGTTTTGGAAAAACTCATTACTGATAAAATTCCATCATAATCATCATTAAATGATAAAAGACAAATTAAAGAGACCATAGTTCTTGAAAAGGAAGCCTCGGTGCAGCGTCGTAGTTGGAAGGTTATGAGATAGCTTGTTTGCTATGAACATGAAGCATGCATCCTTGTTTCTAAGACAGACAAGGAGGACCCATTGAACTTTAAGGAGGCAATGGAAGACCCTGAAAAAGGAGAAATGGAAAGAGGCCATGAACCAAGTAATGGAATCGATGTATTCCAATTTTTTCTACGAACTTGTAGACCTACCTGAAGATGTCAAGCCCTGGGTGCAAATGGATCTTCAAGAAGAAAAGATGTGTTAATGGGAAAGTAGAGACTTTCAACACAAGCCCTGTAGACAAAGGCTATACACAAAGAGAGGGTGTCGATTATGAAGAGACATTTTCTTTGGTTGGCATGTTAAAATCCATACGCATTATAACTCCGTGGTTAGCCAAGACCGTTACACTATGTCTTTAAAATGGTGCTTAACTCGCTAAGCGAGTCATTTAGACTTAAATATTTAATTAAAAACTTAACCAAGGTTAGGTATTAAAAAAATTTGGTCAACGAAGTAATCATTTTTCATTAAAAGTGTTTGGTTTACACACGAGATCCCAAAAAGTGTTTACAGACTAATAAAAGACAAAAAAATACAACATAGCCGTCATAAGTAGCAAAACAGGATTCAACCCTAGTTCCTCCCAAGCAATCCTGTCGTGGCAGGCTTCATATGTACACACCACCCTTGAAGCTCTCCAACTCATGCCTGGTCCAGCTTACTCTTGCCTTCACCTACACCATAGAACACCTGTGAGCCGAGGCCCAACAAGAAAACCACACAGAATATAACAATAATACAAATATTCAAAGTAGTAATCACATGTTTCACAGATGAAAGATGCAATCATTCCAATCATATAATTCGTAAACACATTCTATAGTTTATAAAAGAATACTCATCTTAGTCATATAATCAATTAAGCAGCCCAGGAAAAATAGCCCGGTCAAGCAGCTCAATTGAGTGAGGTGCGTATAAAAACACTCAGCTCATGGTTCATGCCGAGAAAGTAGGAGTCACAACCCCAAATTTAAGGCTAATAAGCATACTAATTTAAGTCTAATAAACATAACAACCAATAGTTCTATGCGCATATACTAGTTTTCTTCCCTTGAGTCCCGAGCAGATAGCGTATGGCGACCCCGGGAACGATCCTTACCCTTGAGCCTAACGGTATAACCTAGTCACAACATAATTATGGGTAATCATCAAGAACTAAACTAATTAAAAGCTTCAAGATTAATTCCTAGCCTCTGGGACCTCAAATTCTACTAAACCGAGTAGTAGAATTCTTCTTGAGCCTTTAGGTTTGAGTTCCCGTGCTTAAAAACCCTATCTGGCCAAAATCCCCAATTTGAGTTGTGGCGCCCCTCACAAGCGTCGTGGATCTCTACAAGTCAGAGAGCCAACACCCATGTTTCCCTAGACGTGCACCGCGGTGCAGTCCACCCAGCACCACGGTGCTAAGGTGATTCAGAGAACTGCCCTAGCCCCTGAGTTCATGCGGGCTGCGGCGCTCCAAGATTTCTCTAACATTTTACAACCATGTCCTTCAAACCAAATCTACCAAAACGCATCCCATTGGAGTCCCAAGGCAAAAACTAAGCCTCAAAGTCATTATAATCCATTTCAAACAACATAGAAACAATAAAAACATAACCAAAATTCCCTTAATACTAAAAATCCATCTTGAGCTTCTAAGCTCAAAATCACAAAGGACATAAACCATAAATTTACAATGATAGGGAAGAATTCTTACCTCAACTGAATGATTTCGACACTAGGCTGATTCTCCAGCAAATCCTAAGCCTTAAACTCGTCCTAGCTATCCAAAATTCCATGTCTTTCCTCTTAAAATTTCAAGTTCCCTAAGTGCCCAAGAGAGAGAGAACAAACGAGAGAGAGAAATTGGGATCTGTTGAGTGTTTCCTTTTTTTTTGTTCTAATTTTCTAAAAGTTTCTAGGGAATTAAGGTAATCCAAGGCTAGGGAAATGACTAAAATGCCCCTAACCTCAACCTTAGTCCTTTAATGTCTTTAAGGGAAAAATCGTCATTTGCCATCATTTCCCCTAAACCTCAAATAACATTATAAATTCCCAATTAACCCCACTAATCTTCCAAACACCAATATTTCCCTCAGTTATAACTCATATTCTAACAACCTTGGTAATTCACCAAATTACTAAAATACCCCTAGGCTCACCTCGAGCCGGGTATTAATCATCAATGTGACTTTTCTGCTAAATTTCTCACTATGATCGCCTCTGGCCACACATCTCAAATATATCCAAATAATAATGTGTTCCCACTCACAAAGCATATATATTTACAGTTATACCCTCAGAGGGTCAAAATTATGAAAATGACTTTTTTTTAACGGAAACAGATCTATAAGCACATTTAATACACTTAAACATGCGTCAATAACCATATTGTGATATAACTCATAGAATTCACATATATAATCAAAATGAATTCATATTAACACATAACATCCAATTATTCCATCCTGGCACAGTAATCAAGGCACTAAGCCTTATTAGAAATTTTTGGACGTTACACGCATTCTTTTATCCATAGCAGCCACTTATGATTATGAGATATGACTGATGGACGCTAAGAAAACCTTTCTAAATGACTATCTTGATGAAATTATCTATATTGTGTAACCAGAAGGGTTCATAAAGAAAGGGGAAGATCATAAGATGTGCACATTGCTAAAAATCCTTTTATGCATTGAAGCAACCATTTAGATCTTGGAACATTACCTTTGATGATACAATTAAAACATATGGCTTCGAACAGGATGTTGACGAAGCATGTGTATATAAATATATCAAAGGATAAGTAGTGGTTTTCTTAGTTCTTTATGTGGATGACATTCCACTCATTGGTAACGATGTAGAGACACTGTCAAAAGTAAAGAAGTGTTTAGCTAAAACGTTTCAAATGAAAGATTTAGGTGAAACGAGCTATGTTCTGGGAATCTGAATCCCAAGGGATAGGAAGAACAAGCTCCTGACACTTTCTCAAGAAAATTATATATATAAAGTGCTAGAATTCTTCTTAATGGAAAATTCCAAGAAAGGGTAGTTACCGACCAGACATGGAATTACTCTTTCCAAGGAGTAGTGTCCAAAGACACCTGAGGAAGAAGAGGACATGAGAAAGTATCCCTGTGCTTCAGCAGTTGGGAGTCTGATATATGTTATGTTGTGTACAAGGCCCGACATATGTTATTCACTGGGAATTGTCAGTCGTTATCAATCAAATCCCGATTTAGAACATTGGATTGTAGTAAAGCACATACTTAAGTATCTTCAGAGTGGTAGTCTAAGAATGGCTCCCAAGAGGGGGTGAATTGAGAATTTAAAACTTAACTATCTATTTCTAGCAACTTAGTAAAACTTTTATGAAATAAATAGATAGAACCAATATTAATAATCAAGTAAGCACAAATGTAAAGGAGTTTAATGTTATAGGGATGCAAAATCTCTTTCTTAAGGTTCAATGGAACTAAAGCCACCTATGTCCTTGGTCTTCAAAGCTAAGCCTAGCTTTGAGTTCTAGTAACGAGCCAAGTTAAATGACTTGACAAATCCTTTTACAATCGGGGAGTTTTCACCAAGGTTTAACCAAATCGTTTACACAAATTGTTTGTTCAGTGACAATCTCACAAACATCGGGTTGTTGTGATTCCAGTGCCAAACTCACCTCTCTTGTGGATTGTGTGAAGTGTCAATCTCACTTACGAAAATAGATAGAAAAGATGAAGTACAATGGTTCTTACTCTCTCTAAGGATGATAAATACTAGTTGAGAACCTAGAGAGAGAGATGAATGCACTTACAAATAAATCCTTAAAATTTTGGTTCATGTGTGAAATGTGTTTTGGAATTATTTACACAAGGTAAGAGCTTACAGTACAACAAATTATACTTTTAATGACTCCCTATAATGTCCTACACCTAAGGTGTAGGACATTAAAAGTTAGAAGGGGTCATTAATGTCGTATGTTGGGAGATATTGGAATTTTTTGTTTATGACTGAAATTGTAAGTCATTAGAACTATAGGGAGACATTGTAAATAGTCTGAAAGGGCCCCACAGTGGTATTTGGCTTGCCTATAACATCTCCCATTGGAAAATGTCGCAAACACTTGATGTCTCCCATTGGGAGACGTTAAAAGTCATCAGACAACATTTAGTGTCTCCCACTGGGAGACATCAAATCTTTGCCACGTCTCCCAATGGGAGACGTTATAGGCAAAACCTAATATATACCCAGCCTCTCTTCTCTTTTTCTCGTGCATGACTTTGGCAGAGATGAACCAGAGGTGATTTGGGTGAAAAAAGCTGTGATTTTGGGTGATTTTTGCCCTAAAAAAAATTGATGTGAAGCATTTTTTTAGGTAAGAATTTATGATTAAACAATGGGTTATACTTAGGAAGATGTAAATAATATTTTCTATGGATTTTCTTTTATGATTATGAGTTTTTATGTGGTTTTTTATGGTGTTCTTGGAGTGGATTTTGTGTGATTTTGGGCTCAAAAAATTCTATTTTAAGAACATTTGAGATGAGTTTCTAAGATTAAAAGAATGGGTAGTTATTGTTAAAATTATATTTAATGATATTTTTGTTTACTATTTTTTAGGATTAGTAGATTTTTAGTGGGTTTATGAGAAATTTTTGTTTACAATATGAAATATAATTTAAATGTAGATTTGCGATACCACATTGTTTACTTTAAGATGATTCAAACGTGTTTATTAATTTTGTATATTTTTTTTACTATTTAATCCGAAAATTATATATATTTTTATTTTTTTATTAATTTTTTAGGTTGATTAAGTATATATGTGTGTATGTTTTGCTAAAATTCATTTGATAAATAATAAAAAACATTAAAAACTAGAGAATTATATGTTTTGTTTATTATTATTTTTTTGTTGATTTAGTGAGTTTTTAGTGACCTGTTCGTGGGTTTTTAATGAGTTTATGAGTTTAAAGATTTGAGATACCATATTATTAGCTTTGGATGAATAATGTATAGTTTGAGATACGACATTGTTTGAAAATTTTCAAACATTAGAAAAATAGAGATATGATTTAGTTTAGTTTATTTTATTTAGTGACAATATATTTGCTAGATGATCTCTTATATGTTAGAGATATTTTTTTTTAGCTAGATTATCTTAGAAAGTAATTTTTTAATTAAATACCAAATTAATGTATATATATAAGTAAAGTGAAACTTATTGAAATTATTACTTGGTTTATTAACCTTTAAGGTAGTAATTTTATTTTTTAGGTTGTGGATCGAAGTATTAGCAAGGGGCATTGCAAAGTGAAGTATTTTGCTTAATTATTGTTAATTGCAAAAGGTACGTACATTCTGTTATTTTCTTAATTTAATATTATCTTATAAAAGCTAGAGGAGGTTTAATATCTTAAATATTCATCTATAGTGGAGTAAGTTATGAGATTAAAATTTTGGGTTGCAGTAATAACGAAAAGTTGATAACTTGTGTGTTTTAGTGAAGCAAGTTTTGTATTGTTTGTGTGCTACGGAGATATAATGAAGAAAATTATTGTGTGTTGTTTGACTTATTATTGATAAATGGATAGGTCACTATTATAGGGGAAATGTTGTCCGATTTTATCTAGAATTATGTATCATTATCTTATATTTAAATTGTGTTGTACTTTTTTGATTGATTTGATTTTGAGAAATGGTTAGGTCACTAATATAGGGGAAATGATGCCAAATTTTTCATAGAATGAACTTGGTTTGAATACATAATTGTAATTTTACTAAGTTATTAATTTAAATGATTAACCTTTTATTTAAAATATTTGTGTCCAAAACATTTGAATACATAATTGGTTTGAATGATTTGATTGAAAATCCAAAACATTACTTGTAGAAAACGGTATGTATATAAATGAAAATTTATCAAAGTTTACAATTTATTTATTAAACTATTTATAAATGTAATAAAAAAATTAACAAATATATTTTTCTTTGTATTTATTTTGCAAATAGAGCATACACTATATACACAAGTATAGTTTGATGAGATGCGATAACATTGGGCGACGGATATGCTACCAATTATCTAAAGTCACCAGCCACATCATAATTATTGGGTTTATATTTTACTTTTTCTTTCATATCATGGCTAGCTAATGCAATATTTGTTAAGTTTGTATATGTCTAGTTAGCAAAAACATATTGTAAATACATTTTTGTTTTTATTAATGAAAATTTACAATTTAAAATTTTATTAATTATATCAATTTAAATTATTATTAAAGTAATTTTAATTTACTTTTAAAAAAATGGGATACATTGAAAAGTCTCACAGGGACTTTCAATGTCTCCCATTGGGAGAGGTGAGAGACATCCCACGTCTCCCATTGGGAGACGTTGAACGTTCTCAATTTTGGAAACCTTTCAACGTCTCCCACTGAGAGACGTGAGATGTCTCTCACCTCTCCCAATGAGAGACGTTGAAAGTTCACCTACGATGACTCCACCTCTAACATCTCCTCTTGCGGGAGACATTTTAGACTTTTAATGTCTTCCAAATGAAGTCATAAAACATTTATATTGTTATAATGTTAGAACACTTTCTGTAGCTTAATAATATGATATAAAACTGGTATGAGGTGTATATTAAGTATGGAAGTAAATCTATTAATAGAGGGAAGCAAAATAGAGTCATTTGGGGCATTTTGAAGTATTCTGACTTTAGTTGGGCAAGCAATCGATCGACCGGCCAATATAGTCATTTATGACTGTTGCAAAAGCACTCAGAAAAGCAAATGGGCCCCATATGTGACACGCCGGTCGATCAGTCGACCTGCATGCATAGGGCGGTCGACCCACCTTTGTAATTTCCAAGTCTGGACTATTTCTGCTTCGGTAACAAATTCTGGGTTTTCTGGTTACAAATTTGTTATTTTTTGGTTACGAAAATACAACTTTTCCTTGATCATTTGAGTATATCATCAAACTAAGAGTGATGACGACTTTGAGTCAACACGGAGAACGAGAGATTATATGCTTGTTTATTAAGAGGGATGATTTAAACCCTATTGGATACACTGATTCTGATTTTCAATCAGACAAAAACAGTCGTAAATCGACGTCTAGGTTAGTTTTCAATCTTAGTGGAGGAGTTGGAGAAGTAACAAACAATCCAGTATTGCATATTCAACCATGGAAGCCGAGTTTGTAGAATTGATTCCAAGTATGGAGAAGCCACTAATCCTATACTATGACAACAATGGAGCGATAGCCACATGAACCTTGAATTCACAAGAGAGGAAATCATATAGAAAGAAAATACCATCTAATAAGAGAGTTCCTGCACAGAGGTGATGTGCCAGTTATGACGATAGTGTCAGTTCAAAATCTGACAAACCCATTTACCAAGACACTTCCTGCAAAATCTTTTATGGGTCATGTATGAAATATGGGATTGAGAAAGATGTTTCACTTGCTTTAAGGTAAAATGGAAGATTTTTAGGGTTGGTACCCTAAAAGCATGTGAAAAGACATTTTTATTGATTTAAATAAAAGTACAATTTTATTATATTTGATTATTGAAATTATTGTTTGAATAATTTATATATAAATATCAGAAAATTTCATATTCATTTATGAAAACATGATCTTGTATGCGTACGAGAGAATTAAAATCATTTATAATGAATAAAATAGTTAGCAACATACTAAAGTACACAATCTTTAATCAATGGTTACTAGTACGGTGTACTAAGCATATAGTTGGATCCAAGTAATCTAGATTCAGATTACTAAGGTGGATAGACAAATTGGTAAATATACTTTACATAATTATTATTATATATGACAAGACTGATGTAAGTCAATTTTTTTATAAACTTACTGTTTGTTATAAAGATTTAATTCATATCTTAAAAGATGATCATTTGTAGACCAGTCTAAATCCTGAGTAGTCATGAACTCATTTCATGTTTATCGGATCTTTTGATTCATTATTTAAGGTCTCTTAATAAAACGAGGCTAGTGACTTTTGTTTTGGAGATTCAATATCTTGAATAGCTGGGAACATGATTTTACAATAATGGAATCAATGCTTTCTTGACGGATCGAGTATTGGTTCCCTTTAGGTTTAATTCTAGGACTGAATAATTATTGAGCTCAAATCTATCATATGATTATAGATTAATTATTCACTGGAGAATTATAGGTGCTCAAGGAACAAGAGGTAATTAGAAGGGTAAAACGATAAATCTTGACCAGCTCTAATTAACAAACCAATAAATGGAGGACAAAACTACATTTATTGATTATATCAATTAAATGAAAGAGATTCCATATTAATTACTAAGAGTGCAATTCCATATTAATATACGAGTAATAATGGAATTAATAAATAAGATTATTTAATTAAAGAGTTTAATTATTATAGCTTAGTATTATAGGTCCATGGTCCCCGAGTTGCCTCTTTCCTACACTATCAAGGGTGAAGATGTCACAGACAGGATTAATGGAGAAAAAGACTCAATTGCAAATGAATAAATTTTTCAATGCTAAGTAATAAAGTGATAATTATGTATAATTAATTAATTATGAATAAATTAATTGTTCGACTAATTAGTTTTTATTTGAAATACTTTATATTAGTTTAATTAATATTAATCAGTATTTTGACTAATATTATATAGAGTTAAATGTCTAGTATAAGAGAATTATTTAAACTGATAAATTAAGATGAGGTTAATTTTGAATTAACTGATATTTATTTTTGAAATAATATCTATATTATTTTTAAATAAATATATTTTCTTAATTTTAATTAAACAAACACATGAGAAAAACTAAGGATAGATGAGTGTGTTGTACACACCACTCACTGACAAGTGTCCCTGGCATTTGAATTTTAAAATTCAAATGTTATTTGTTTATTTAATTAATGTTTTAATTGGATTAAAATAAAAATCAAACAGATTAGTTTTGAATTAATTAAGTTAAAAGAAAATAAAATTATCTTTTTTTATCTTTACAAGTTTGAAAAAGATATGATCTTTTGTCAGACATATCAGTCAGAATTAGTCGATAGATTTTTCTAAGCCTCAATGTAGAGTTCCATAATGTTTACTTAGTTAGCTAGTTAGTAGTAGTTGTAGTATTTTAGATTTCGTGGATTTTGGTTCAAACTGGGACTTAATTGGAAACTCCTAGCAATAGTTATGGATTTTATAAGTTTAACCTATAATTTAAGAATATTAATTATAACATAAGGTTTGATTAATATTGCTGGTCCTAAATATATTTCTTATTATAATCTAAGGTTTAAATGGAGCCAATAAGAATATGACACTTGTCATAAGCATGGTTATTAAGGAATTAGAATTTTAATGATAAAATAAGGAAATATAAGCTTTAGTCTTCACCAGAAGTTGTTAGGGTCATAGTTTGACTCAGTCAAAGCAGTTATCCAACCTTAATTATGCTGAAAAAGTGCAATTACGTGTTTAAAATATTCACGTATGCCGATATATCGCAGCTGGGAGCCGATATATCGCCTGACGAAGGATACGAAAAACAAGTTGACGTTGCACAATTGTACGAACGGAGGCTCGGGATTAGGGCAGAGCCAATATATCGCCACATAAGGGCGATATAGCGCCCTAAGTAGTTATTTTTTTTTATTTTAAAATCAAGCCTTGACTTCTTAGACCTACTTCTGAACATTTTGACCAAGTCTTCAGCCTCTGATTGACGAATATTCAATTATTTTCAATTTTATTCATTATTTTTATTCAAAGCTAAAAAGAAGATATTTATTCCTAGAACTCTATAAATAGGACCTAGTACCTAGCCTTTCCACTCACTCTTCAACTGTGATCAGACTCCAAGGTGCTAGTACTACCATAGAGTGATAAAAACTTGGGTTGGGAAAAGCTTTGCCATTCTTAAGCTTTATAAAATACTTGGGAAATGAGGTTTAGTGTATTTCGGTATTGGAGTTAGACCAATCCATAAGGTCAACTAAGGTACTCTTATTCTTTAAGTTCAATCCTTTAAAACTCTTTAGTTTTCTTTAGTCCTTTTATTCATATCCTAACTTTTGATATTGGTTTTTGACTAGGCTCTTGAAACTTAAAGATCTTCCTTGGTAAGTTTTGTTTTGAAGCTTTAATTTCCACATTCATTCTTTACTCTTTAGAAATACTCACCATTCTATTGTTGGTGTTGGTAAGGAAAATAGGATAGTTTTTATGGGCTTGTATGTTATGATTATGCTATAATATGTTATGTTATGATATGTTATAGTATATATGTTTTGGAGCTTATAGTTTCTTAAATAGAAAATCCCAACACTTTTATGTTCTTGAGTCTTATAGTTGTTTAGTTAGCAAGCCCCAATATTCACCATGTACATGGGTTATAGTTGAGATATATGTTTTATAGTTTATGTTTTGTTATGATCTTATGATTACGTTTGATGTTATATATATGTTGGTAGATTTTCCTTGCTGGGCATTAGGCTCATTCCTTTTTTTTTAGTGTGATGCAGGAAAATTGATACAACGGCGGAAGAATTCTTGGAAGCTTGGCATGTGTGTTGAGGTGAATAGAGTGGATGGGCTGCGTGTCGATTTGAGGACGACGTTATTTTCTTTAGTCTTTTTAAATTACGATTTTTATATATTTTTCTGCATTTAGCTTTGTAAACAATTTAATTTAAAATTATGTTTTATTTTAAAACAATGCGCTCATTTATGTAACACAAATATTACTTTAAAGTTTTCAATAAAGTTATGAATTTTTCTCATGTATTTTCTCTTCAAAGTAGTAGTTATGTCTAGTAGGGTTAATGATCTATGTTTTAGAAATAGTTGGGTCATTACAATTGGTATCAGAGAAACGATCCATTTACATGAAATTCTCCTTGATACACTCGCTGAAGCTCCGAATCTAACCGCCAATGTAAGTATTTATGTTTTAGTTATTATGTTTATGTGTTTTAGCTAACAGTTTAGTCTTATGTTTTCAGTTAAAGATATGGATGGAGCTTTATCATATAACGATATCCGAGCCATTAATGCCTTAAAAAGGATTAGAGAACCAAGAAATATAGTAGGAATATTGGAGAGAATCACTCGGAGATTTCTTTTATTCCATAATCAAATAGTTCATCTCCAAACAACTAAGCAAATAATGATGAGAGCTACGGAGCAATATATTTTAGTAATTAGGCTTTTTAGAGATTTTCCTTTTGTAATTGTTGCTTTCAAAGAAATATGGGAGACAATAGATGTTGAAGATGAAATACAACCGGCTGTGAGATATTATTTTCTCATAATTAGGTTTACCTCTAAGATGGAATTCCAATTCACACAAGAACAAAAGAATAGCATTTTTACGAATCTTCCAAGAGGAATTTTTTAGGCTCACGAAAATGATAACTATGAAGAAATAGATGGCGATATGTTAGATGAAGGATCTGATGTAGAAGATCCCGAATTTTAGAATAGATTCGTTTATTTATTTTATTTATTATTTTGCCTTTATGATTGTACTTAGTGAAAATTGTTTTTCCAAATTAATATCATTGTTATTTTGATGACATGTATGAGTTTGATTTTATTTTGCAATCACAATAAATAATAAATTTAATAAATAATGACTAAGTTTGGTGAGGGTGAATACAAATCAATGAACCAGGGTTTTATATTGAGAGTTAGGGGGCCATAGTAGTGGAAACGATTTTACTGATCCCAGCCCTCCCTCAGTATGGTTAACTTTGGAACAACGATGAGTTTCGAGCCTGAGAATTAAGTCATATAGGATAATTAGAAACACACTTAGAAAATAATAAAGATGGCTTATTTTTCTATGTTTAGAAACACACCCTAATTATAAAGAAGGCTAATATAATTTTTTCATAAGAAATCATAATTAATAGATCCGAGTTATGTTTGCTTAGATTAAGTTTTTGTTTTAGAGCCTATTAAGGTAAGTTCTAACATGTTTCTCTCAACTGTTAGAACTCTGTTGAAGATGTCACTTAGAAGATCTGCTCACAACAATGGCAATGCCTCCAACGTCACTCCTAAGATGAATGAAGCCCCTCCAGTTCGAAGAAGGGGAAGGCGTGCAACCAATGCTATTGTTAATGAAGGTGTGCCGCGGCCGCCGCCGGTCGACAACACTGTAGAAATTGCCAGGCTTCGGCAGTAAGTTGAGGAATTACTGTAGTAGCAGCGACAACAAGCTCAACCTCAGACTCAGCCTCAGCCGCAACCACAGCCTCAACATATGGCTCAAGCACCCCATCAAGTAATTCCTTATGGGGGATGGCAAATGGCGAACTATGCCCCATATCCAGCTCAGCACATGGAGCCAATTTATGAGTGGTTTTGAAAGCAACACGCTCCAAACTTTGAAGGGACAACCGACCCCTTCGAGGCAAAAGAATGGCTCAGAAATGTAGAGTTGATCCTTGTACACATGAATCTCGGCAACACGGACCGCATATCGTGCGTTTTGTCTCTGCTCAAGAAGGATACAAGAATATGGTGGGACCTAGTACAGCAGACTCACGATGTCGCCACCACGACTTAGACCAGATTTGTGGAGCTGTTCCACAAAAAGTACTACAACTCAGCTGTCATCGCTTCAAGGGTTGAGGAGTTCGCTAGTCTAAAGCGGGCCAACTTGACGGTAGTAGAGTATGCTCGGCAGTTCGACCGATTAGCTAAGTTTGCATCAGAAATGGTTCCAACTGATTTTCTGAGCTAGGGATTAAGCTAGCAAACCCGGGAAATACTACTTATGCCTATGTTATAGAAACAACAATAGAAGTGGAAAGGCTTCAGGCGAATGTTAGTAAAGAGGAGGCCAGTAAGCCTGAGCCTAAACAGTCAAATCAACCCCATAATGGTTGGAACAACTAAAACAACAACAACCAGCATTCCGACAATAGTAATGGTCAGAAAAGAAGGCATCCTGACAACAAGCAGTCCAACAACAATAAAAGAGCACAGACAAACAATGGAGGCAATATGTCGGGTTATGTAGAATACCCGCATTGTGCTAAATGCCAAAAGAAACATCTGGGTGAGTGTCGTGCAAACACTAAGGGATGCTACAACTGTGGTCAGGAAGGTCACCGAAAGAAAGAGTGTCCCCAGCTCAAGTCAAAAGGAAAAAGAGATGACAAGATTGTTCCTGCCACAGTTTTTGCCTCAACCCAAGGAGAAGCTGATGCTAGCAATAAAGTGGTTACAGGTCAGGTTTTTATCCTCAATAATGTATGTGTTTGTATTATTTGATTTGGGAGCCACTCATTCGTATATCTCATTAGGAATGATAGGAAAATTAGACAAACCTTGTGAAAAATTTAGAACTAGGTTTGACACAGAATTACCTTCGGGGGAAATAGTCCTATCATCATGGGTAGTACGAGGCATACCAATCAAGATTGAGGACATAGAATTAGAAGGAGACCTGATAGAACTAGATATTAAAGACTTCGAAGTGATACTAGGAATGGATTGGCTAGCAAAGCATGGTGCAACCATCGACTGCAAACGCAAGAAAGTAATGTTCGAAACTTCTGACGACCAGAGACTATGCTTTATGGGAAAGGTTTCAGGTCTATGCACACTGCTTATTTCGTCACTCAAAGTTCAGAAGATGATAGAAAAATGATGTCAATCATTTCTAGCTAGCGTCACGGATGTGGTAAAAGAAACACCACTAAAAGTTGGAGACGTTCATATCGTAAAGGAATTTCCAGAAGTATTTCCTGACGACGTACCAGGGTTGCTACCGACTCAGGAAATTGACTTCACAATCGAACTAGTACCGGGCATCGAGCCTATCTCCAAGGCACCATATCGGATGGCACCTACCAAACTCAAGGAGTTAAAGACACAACTACAAGAACTCTTAGACTTGGGATTCATTAGACCAAGCCATTCGCCATGGGGAGCATCGGTTCTATTTGTGAAGAAGAAGGACAGGAGTGTGCGGATGTGCATAGATTACCGCGAGCTGAATAAGGTGACGATTAAGAACAAGTACCGACTACCATGGATTGATGACTTGTTTGATCAATTCCAAGGAGCGACCGTGTTCTCAAAGATTGACTTAAGGTCCGGGTATCATCGAATCAAGGTACGGGAAGAAGACATTCCTCAGACAGCTTTTAGGACTCGTTATGGGCATTATGAGTTTCTAGTCATGTCTTTTAGTCTTACCAACGCTCCAAATGTGTTTATGGATTTAATGAATAGGGTCTTTAAGGACTGCTTGGATAAATTCATTGTAGTATTCATTGACGATATCTTGGTATACTCAAAGGATAAAGTCGAGCATGAGAAACGTTTAAGGTTAATCTTGTTGCGACTAAAGGAGCATCAACTATACGCTAAATTCAAGAAGTGCGAATTTTGGCTTTCACAGGTAGCATTTCTCAGCCACATAGTATCCAAGGACGAAATTGCTGTAGACCCATCTAAAGTAGAGGCTGTGAAGGATTGGCCAAGACCAAAGAACGTGTCTGAAGTAAGAAGTTTTCTGGGACTAGTAGGCTATTATCGAAGGTTTGTAGAGGGTTTTTCTAAGATAGCCACTCCACTTACCAACCTGACCCGGAAGCAGCAAAAGTTCAACTGGATAGATAAGTGTGAAGAGAGTTTCCAGTTTCTTAAGGATAGGTTATGCTCAGCACCAGTACTTTGTGTACCGACACCCAATGACAAGTTTGTAGTCTATTGCGTTGTGTCGAATCAAGGATTGGGTTGTGTGCTGATGCAGAACGACAAAGTGATAGCCTACGCCTCAAGGCAGCTAAAGGAATACGAGCAACGTTATCCAACTCACGATATGGAGTTGGAAGTGGTGGTCTTCGCATTAAAAATCTGGCGCCATTATCTTTATGGAGAACAGTGTGAGATTTATACGGACCATAAAAGCCTAAAGAACTTCTTCACGCAAAAGGAGTTTAACATGAGGCAGCGCAGGTGGTTAGAACAAGTAAAGGATTATAATTGCAAAATTTTATACCACCTAGGAAAGGCAAACGTAGTTGCTGATGCGCTAAGTAGGAAGAATTATGGAAGTCTAGCAACATTAGCCGGAATAGAAAAGTCGCTACAGTAGGAGCTGATCAATGCTGGAATAGAAGTAGTCATTGGTAAACTGGCTAACTTGTCCATTCAGTCAAGTCTGTTAGAAGATATACGGATTGGACAAGTGCATGATGACACATTAGTAACACATATGGATGCAGTTAGAGAAGGGAAGGCCACGTATTTCTCAATATCAAGTCAGGGGTTATTAAGATATAAGGATCGGGTATGTGTGCCGAATGATCAAGGAATTAAGATGAAGATTTTAGAAGAAGCACACAATACCCCATACTCAGTTCACCCAGGGTCGACCAAGATGACTCACGACATCAAGGCAATGTATTGGTGGTCAGGAATGAAGAAAGATATAGCGGAGTACGTGTCTAAATGTCTAGTATGCCAGCAAGTGAAAGCAGAACATCAGCGGCCTGCAGGTTTATTGCAACCACTTAGCATTCCAGAATGGAAATGGGACGATATAGCCATGGATTTCGTGACAAGTTTGCCTTGGACGAATAAGCAACATGACTCGGCTTAGGTAGTAATAGATAGATTAACCAAGTTAGCTCATTTTCTGCCTATCAAGACTTCATATACAGCAGAACAATACGTAGATATTTATGTTCAAGAGATAGTAAGACTGCATGGAATCCCTAAGAAAATAGTGTCTGATAGAGGATCGGTGTTTACATCGAGATGTTGGAGAAGCTTGCAGCAAGCTATGGGCACCAAGTTAAGTCTTCGTACAGCATTTCATCCATAGACCGATGGTCAGTCTGAGCGTATCATACAAATTTTAGAAGATATGTTGCGTTCTTGTGTACATGATTTCGAAGGATCATGTAGTAAGTACTTGCCACTGATAGAATTCTCCTACAACAATAGCTACCAGTCAACGATCGGGATGGCACCCTATGAATTGCTTTATGGAAGGAGGTGTCAATCGCCGTTACATTGGGATGAGGTAGGAGAAAGACAACTACTTGGACCCGAAGCTGTTAGAGAGGCTCAGGATGCAGTAGCGCTGATTAGAAAGCGTATGCTCGCTGCTCAGAGTTGTCAGAAAAGTTATGCGGATGCCAAGCAGAGTGATGTGGAATTCAAAGTCGAAGATCAAGTCTTCTTAAGGATATCTCCTATGAAAGGTGTGAAGTGGTTTGGGAAGAAAGGCAAGCTTAGTCCCAGGTTTATAGGTCCTTTTGAGATATTGGAAAAAGTGGGAGCAGTTGCATATAGATTAGCCCTACCGCTAGCTCTAGCAGATAGTCACAATGAGTTCCACATCTCGATGCTGCATAGATATGTGTCAGACCCATCTCACATCCTCAAGTATGATACGATAGCACTCCAGAAAGACTTGAGTTATGAGGAACAGCCGATTAGCATCCTAGACAGAGGGATGAAATAATTACGGTCTAAGAGTATTTCGATAGTCAAAGTCCTATGGAGAAATAGTTCTGAACAGGAGGCAACGTGGGAATTGGAGGAGGACAAGCAATCTCGGTATCCGGAATTCTTTGGTAAGTAAATTTTGGGGAGGAAATTCTTTGTAGTAGGGGAGAATTGTAGAGTTCCATAATGTTTACTTAGTTAGCTATTTAGTAGTAGTTGTAGTATTTTAGATTTCGTGGATTTTGGTTCAAACCGGGACTTAGTTGAAAACTCCTAGCAATAGTTATGGATTTTATAAGTTTAACCTATAGTTTAAGAATATTAATTATAACATAAGGTTTGATTAATATTGCTGGTCCTAATTATATTTCTTATTATAATCTAAGGTTTAGATGGAGCCAATAAGAATACGACACTTGTCATAAGCATAGTTATTAAGGAATTAGTATTTTAATGATAAAATAAGGAAATATAAGCTTTAGTCTTCACCAGAAACTGTTAGGGTCGTAGTTTGACTCAATCAAAGCAGTTATCCAACCTTAATTATGCTGAAAAAGTGCAATTATGTGTTTAAAATATTCACGTATGCTGATATATCGCAGCTGGGAGCCGATATATCGCCTGACGAAGGATACGGAAAACACGTTGACGTTACACGATCGTACGAACGGAGGCTTGGGATTAGGGCAAAGCCGATATATCACCCTAAGTATTTTTTTTTAATTTTAAAATCAAGCCTTGACTCCTTAGACCTACTTTTGAACATTTGGACCGAGTCTTCAGCCTCTGGTTGACGAATATTCAATTATTTTCAATTTTATTAATTGTTTTTATTCAAAGACAAAATGAAGATATTTATTCCTAGAACTCTATAAATAGGATCTAGTACCCAGCCCTTCCACTCACTCTTTAGCTGTGATCAGACTCCAAGGTGCTAGTACTACCATAGAGTGATAAAAACTTGGGTTGGGAAAAAGCTTTGCCATTCTTAAGCTTTATAAAATACTTGGGAAATGAGGTTTAGTGTATTTCGGTATTGGAGTTAGACCAATTCATAAGGTCAACTAAGGTACTCTTATTCTTTAAGTTCAATCCTTTAAAACTTTTTAGTTTTCTTTAGTCCTTTTATTCATATCCTAACTTTTGATATTGGTTTTTGACTAGGCTCTTGAAACTTAAAGATCTTCCTTGGTAAGTTTTGTTTTGAAGGTTTAGTTTCCACATTTATTCTTTACTCTTTAGAAATACTCACCATTCTATTGTTGGTTTTAGGAGTGTTCCAAGTCCCACATTTGTTCTCAATTATTCCGGTGTTGGTAAGGAAAATAGGATAATTTTTATATGCTTGTATGTTATGATTATGCTATAATATGTTATGTTATAGTATATAAGTTTTGGGGCTTATAGTTTCTTAAATAGAAAACCCCAACACTTTTATGTTCTTGGGGCTTATAGTTGCTCAGTTAGCAAACCTCATTGTATTTTGAGGCTTATAGTTGCTTAGCTAGCAAACCTCAATATTCACCATGTACATGGGTTATAGTTGAGATATATGTTTTATAGTGTATATTTTGTTATGATCTTATGATTACGTTTGATGTTATATATATGTTGGTAGATTTTCCTTGTTGGGCATTAGGCTTAATCCTTTTTCTTTTTAGTGTGATGCAGGTCAATAGATACAAAGGCGAAAGGATTCTTGGAAGCTTGGCATGTGTGTTGAGGTGAATGGAGTGGATGGGCTACGTGTCGATTCGAGGACGACGTTATTTTCTTTAGTCTCTTTAAATTACGATTTTTATGTATTTTTCTGCATTTAGCTTTGTAAACAATTTAACTTAAAATTATGTTTTATTTTAAAACAATGAGCTCATTTATGTATTACAAATATTACTTTAAAGTTTTCAATAAAGTTATGAAATTTTCTCATGTATGTTCTCTTCAAAGTAGTAGTTATGTCTAGTAGGGTTAATGATCTAAGTTTTAGAAATAGTTGGGTCATTACACTCAAAAACTCTCTAAAGCCTTCCCTTCTCTAAACTCTCTATATCTCATGTGTTGAAAACATCTAGAGAGCCTAAATAATCACACCAGTGAATCTTACATGCCTACACATGTCATTGTGTGTTTGAGGAACAACTTGGAAGAGTTTGGTGTGAGTCTTTGCGTGGATAGGAATATCGTCTAATTATAAAAATAAAAATAAAAAGACTCAAGGACTCTTGATAGGCTACAAGAGGTATTCTTATCTCCTTTTTGTGTGTAGATTTAATGTATAAATATATGTATTGATCTTGGCTCGATATTAAGTATTTTTAAAACCACCACCCCCTTTCGCTACATCCCTGGTTTTATTTAATTAATAACAACATGTTCTAC
Organism: Humulus lupulus; assembly: GCF_963169125.1. Lineage (NCBI taxonomy): Eukaryota > Viridiplantae > Streptophyta > Magnoliopsida > Rosales > Cannabaceae > Humulus > Humulus lupulus. The sequence goes on from NC_084794.1 coordinate 133,751,505, forward strand.
TCAGTATCTTCGAACAATAGGGCTAGTTGGTCGTCGTCTATTGGTCTCTCACCTCCCCGGTAGTCTTGCATGAATATTTGAGAAGAAGAATGAGAGGTGAGAATCTAATTCAACCAATGGAGTATATGATTTGACAAGATTAAATGAATGTTGCTCTAGGATAAACATTAAAGTTTATCTTACCAGCTACATCTAAGGTAAAAAGTGAAAATGAAAAGTTTTCTTGCATCTGCTCAAGAAGTGGGAAAAACTAGGGTTTTTTCGAAAAACATAAAAATCAAATTTTTACTTTGTTTTTCAGACGAAAACTATGATTAATCAACAACAAAGCCTACACAAAGTATCTAAGTACTCTATAACCTACTTTCATAGTCTCTGAACCTCTCATTTCCCAGAAAATTCAGTAGAAATTCAAAAAAAACTTCAAGAACATTTCAGGTTTTTGACGGTTTTAACCATTTCATTAAATAACAATAAATCAAGCCTACTTATTGAATAAAATAGCAAAAAGATAGAAAAGTTGAGTATAGGAACTTACTTTATTCAAAGATTGGAGAAGAAATCAACTGGAAATTGCTTGGAATAGGCTCAGATTGATCACGACTCAGGAAGGATTTTTAGAAAAACTTTGTGTTCATGAGGAAAGAGAATGTAAAAATGGGAAGAAAGAGCAAGACAGGTTTATACATTGGAGGAGGTAAGTGAAATGGTGATGCAAAAAGGTACTCTTCTGCATATAGAGATTTGTGTAGCTGTCAGTTTCCTTTTCGAATAAAGAGCAATTATGATGTTTATTTTTCCAAGGCAATGGAAAGTACAACTGGAGGGACATGTCATGATGCCTAGTTGTATAAAACATGGTTCAAATGAATTTATCTAATGTTGTTAGGATCATGATAAACTTAGGGGGCAAATAATTTTCCTTAAAACTAGCATGATGATGTGGCACAAATTCTCAACACGTGGCAACTAGAAAATGGCATAAACTTTGAAGAACCTAGTCAACCCTTGAATAGAATACAAAGAATTCATGGAAAGCTTCATTACACAATTGGTCGGGACTTAGTGAAAGTTTCATTCAGAGGAGCACTAATGGCTTGGTCGATGGAATGCTCGATCAACACTGGTCGTATCCTATGAAAAAGGCGCATAGAATGATTAGTTTGAATAGATATTTACCAGATATTTATCATTTGAAATGTATTATTTTTTATTTATTTTATTATTTCATTATTACTTTCCATTTAAACCATGTAAGGCCCACGTCCCATCTATGTAAACTCCTAAGCATGTAAATAGAAGGCTTAGTGAATTATTATTTTCTAAGTGGTCATTTGCATTATTTTATACACAAAGCATTGTATCTTCTCAAGCTTATGAAACTCAGTTAACTCTAGCTCATCTGATCGTGGATTTGAGATTTTTCTACAATAATAAAAGTAACTAAGTGGACATAGGTCATTACCAATACTTGAGGCTGAACCACTATAATTCTTGTTGTTGTTTACTACATTAGTTCAGTTGTCAATTTTTATTATTGTTTATTTGACTCAGGGTCGTTGGCCAAAACTGTGGTCAACATAAGTCATTAAGTACATTGGACTACCTATTACTCTTGATTATTCTACTTGAGAAATATTTTTACCTTTATTCTTGGATAAATGTAAAGATAAATCAATTGGAGTTCTAGCGACTCAAGAATTTTCTTTATCGAATTTTTCAAAAATATTGTTTACATAATGAGATTGACTTAGTATAAATCCATATGTTACTATTTTCATTTAAATACATAGAATAACATTAGCGTGTCCCATATTTTCATGTTAAATCTTGAGTTTAGCATATCTTTTGTAGACTTGATCATCTTATCATTACTACAAAAAATAAGCACAAACAAACATACAATGACATACCCATGCTCAGTATCTTTGACATACATGCAATTATTGCTTTCATTCATCTTGAGTCCACTTGTTGTCATTACGTTGTCAAAAAATTTATGCCACTATTTTGGTGCTTGCTTTAAGCCATATAGAGACTTCGCCAATTTATAGACTTTCTTTTATTTCCCTGGAGCAAAGAGCCCCTCAGTTCGCTCTATATAGATTTCTTCCTCTAAATCTTCTTTTACAAAAGGTTGTATTCACATCTATTTGATGTACTTCATGATTGCGTAAAGCCACAATTGCAAGCACCATCCAAATGGAATTTATTCTCATTACTAGAGATTAAGTATCAAAATAGTCCAGGCATTCTTTTTGTTGAAAGCCGTTAATCACATGCCTTGCCTTGTACCTATCAATTGATCCATATGCTTATAGCTTCCTTTATGAAAATCCACTTGGAACCTATAGGTTTACTACCTAGTGGAAAATATAAAAGTTCATAAGTATTATTTTGTAAGATAGAATCAATTTCACTCTTTATGGCCTCTTTCCAAAGTGGACCATCTATAGAGTTTACCGCTTCTTTGAAAGTTTGAGGTTCACCCTCCAACATATAAGTCAAAAATTCGTACCAAAGGAGTATTGTTCTTATTATAATATTGCATCAAGGTTCCACCTCAACTTCTTTGTCCTGTTTATGACTATCTTCATGATTAGTCTCAAGCACTCGTTTAAAAGAATTTGATTCTTCCATTTGTTTGCAAGGAAGTGTACCTTCAAAGAAAGATGCATTCCTTGAATCCAGTAGCGTACTCTTGTGTCTATTATGTATATTACATTTTGTACACAAGAAAATGATATGCAATTATATTTTGAGCAAAGCCAATTAAAATATAGTCAATAGTTTTTGGACCAATTTTCACCTTTTTAGGTTATGGTACAGTCAATTTTTGCAAGAAATCCCCACGTTCAAAGAATATTATAGGGTGGATTTCTACCTTTCTATAGTTCATATGAAGTTTGGCCTCTTTTGTTTTTGGGTTCCTTGTATAAAAGGTAATTAGTTTTAAGAATAGCCTCTCCCCACTTGTTTTGGCCTAGACCAAAACTTAACAGCATAACATTCAACACTTATTTTAATGTGCGATTCTTTCACTCAGCGGCACTATTATACAGAGGTGAATAAGGGGTAGTGGTCTCATGTATAATATCATGCTAAGCAAAAAAGTCAACAAAAGGTGATTCATACTCACCACCTCAGTCACTTCTTAAGACCTCGATTTCCTTGTCAAGTTGATTCTCAACTTGATTTTCATAGAGAATGAATTTTTCTATAGATTCATCTTTGCTTTTGAGAAAATATACATAGCAATATTTCATTCTATCGTCAATAAAAGTCATGAAATACTTATTACCACCTCTTTTTTTAAAACATTTTTAAATCACATAAATAATTATGGATCAATTCAAGTTGGTCTGTGTTTCTTTCAACACTATTTAATGGTGATCTTGTTAATTTTTCCTCTGCACAAGTTTCACATTTATGTTTAGTATCTATTTGGAATTTTGGTATATGGTTCATGTTAACAGTTTGAAAAAAATTGTAATTAACATGTCTTAGTCTACCATGGCATAAATTGGAAGACTAAATCAAATAAGTAGAAGAGCTAGCTTTATTAATATCATTCTTGACTATAGTCATTACATTTAATTTAAACATCCCTCGACTCATGTAACCCTTTCCTACATACATTCCACTCTTAGTCAAAGTAAATTTATTTGACTCAAATATACAGAACGTTTTTCAATGTTACTTCCTTCCCATAAGTCATCTTCAAGATCACATTTCCTTGGTCGTTGATTTCAGAGGTAGCAGCATTTCCCATGAACATTTTTCCCCATTCTTTAATGACAAGAAATCAAAGAACATTTTCCAATGAAAGCATACATGGAGGGTTTCCCCATTATCAATCCACCATTCTTTTGGGTTTGATCCCACCATATTGACTTCAGTCACCACTACCGATAGACTAATTTCATAAACTTCTTAAATCGTGGTATCGATGATGTTGGCCTCTTTGTTTTTAGTTATTCTTAGGAAATCTACAATCATAATATTTATGACCAGGCTTGTCATAATTGTAGCATTTTCCATGGAACTTTCATTTCATGGAGATTCCTCCTTTCAGTCCTAGCTTGGATCATTTCCATTTGTTGTTCCAGTTGGCCTTGGAACCTTCACCATGCTTCAACACATTAGCTTTGGCCATAATAGAGGCAGTATACTTTCGGTCAAAGCTCTAATTGTCCTCTTTAATCCAAAGTCTATGAATGAGATCTTCAATGCCCATTTCATTTTGCTTGTGCCTAAGGCGATTCTTAAAGTCCCTCCATGAAGGTGGCAGTTTCTGAATATTGCATGCCACTTGGAAGCTCTCATCAATTAAAGTCATCCCTTCAACATGGATCTCATTCTAAATGACTCGAAACTCTTAAACTTGACTGATCACAATTTCAGAGTCCACCATTTTAAAGTCTAGAAAACAGCCCATAATCAATTTCTTGGTGCCAACATCCTCAATTTTATATTTATGGTCTAAACACTCCTAAAGATCCTTGGCTAACAATATTATCAATAATAATAGCTACAAAATAAAGTATATAATACAAATACAACTTTTGTAGTAAAATTGAGTCTAGTGCATCACACTATATCCTTAATACAATTATGCCTCCTCACCAGGTGCTAGAGGATTGCTACGACATTTTTGTAAAAGGATAAAATGGACTATGAGCAACACCTTGCTTCTGCTCCCAACGAACAGATTAATGTCTAAGAGCAGCACCAAGATCTCACTGAGGACTAAGAGAGCCTCCACACTAGATGGTATGAACTTAGGAAGAGCTTCAACCAAGAACAAAAATAAAATAACTTCAAACAATGAGAGAATTAGAGAATTTTAAAAATTTATAGGCTGATTTTTAAATTTTTTTATGTGAAATAGTGAGGTGAAGGCCTCTATTTATAGCCTTTAAAGGGGAACAATGCATTTAATTTCGACATTAATGGCAAGATATACTTGGTAATCAAGCAAGTGAATCAATCACATAATCATTTCCAGATTCTTTCTTGTAAATCAAGCAAACAAAATCGGGTAATTGCACAAAAAATTAATTTTGAGTTCTTACCCAAAATTAATTTAATATAATGCAACTTTCATGTATGGCAAGATATGAAATCTTCCATATTTGATCCTAGATTGTTCTTGAATATTCTAGTTGATTTTTAAGGAAAAAAATAAATATGAGTTGCAAAAGAAGCCCAATGCACAAGTCCCATGCGTTTTTGCTCCACCCATGATGATGTAATATTTGTTTTCTTAAAATTGGTATCCTGAAGGGGTATTTTTCGTAATTTGTGTGATTATATATTTATTTGTCTATTTGACTATATCTTTATGACTAATAAATATCTATGTGAACATTTGTTGAATTTGAGTATGCTATGAGCAACAATAATAATCCATTCAAGTATTGAGGGCATAAGTATCACAAATTATGTACATAGGGGTCATAGTATAAATTAGTTGATTTATGGGGCATGAATTAATTAAGAGATTTTAAAACTATTAGTGTAGTGGGAAATTACCAAAAAGACTTGATCCTAATAATGAAAGTGCTAGGGTTGAGGGAAAATTAGTATTTTGGCTTTAAAGGGTTAGTTTTAAAAGAATGAAATGAAACTAGGGTTAAGTAGATCTCATTATTTTTGTCGCTCTCTCATTCAACACAATAAGAACTCTATCACTCTCTCTCCCATGCATTCATATCTAGAAAGAGCTTTGGAGGACTAGATAACGATTTTGGTAAGAACTAATTACTCTTTATAATTTGGGTCATGTTTATGATTGTTCATGGGGTTTAAGGGCAGATGTTATGAATTAATTGTTAGAATTTCATGTTAGGGTATTTATTAGTATGTTTTAATATTAGAAACATGCTAGAGAGTAATTTATGGTATTTAAATAATGTTTGGTTATGTTTTAAAGTGGTATCTATTGGTTGAAGATGATGTTAGGATTTTTAAACCCTACCATGCATTTATGGGAATTTTTTAGTGAATGCATGAATTAGTGATGAATTTATGATTAAATATGTTTATGAGTGTTATGTATTGAATATGAGATTAATTATATGCTGAAATCTGGGTTTATGGTCGTTTGGGTTCGTATACATTGGAAAAAACTCGAGGTAAGATCGCAGGTGGCAATTTCTAGGTTTCTCGGTGGGCAACCGTGCCCAAGCCCTAGTTCGATTGCATTGCTCCCATATAAACAAGATTCTGTCTTGTCTTATCATTTTGGTTATAGGAATGGTATTTCAGGTTAGGGGTTTCATATATAACTGTTGTAGGAATTTCTTATGAGCACTTTGAGTATGAATAAATCTTAGGAAAGGTGGGTGCGTTCATAACATATTATTTGGTATACAAGGAACTAAGATTGTGATATTGTATGATGTGACTTAGGGCTCAATAGGAAAACTTGAAGGAAATGTGAATTGTTGTTGTTGCATGGACCTGAGGTAAGAAGAGTGGACACCTGCACGAAGGGTGTATGCTCAACATACTTAAGTATGGTTGAATTTTGTATATGATAAGTATGGTGTTATACCCAAAATTTGGCACTTCTACGTGGCGGCCCACGAAGCGATGATGTGTCAAGACATAGTGTCGAGACACAACAGTCACCACCAGTTGCTGTGAGGAATGGCCCTCACCACTTCCCCAATACATAAAAAGAGGCAGAACTCGCTAGAACCAGCCTACTTCCCCCATCGAGTGAAGCCAAATTATCCCCAGATGACCACGCAAACATCAATCATAAGAAGAAAAGGGCCCTTGCCAATCTCCCTAGCCAGACGCACAAGTCAGACCAACACACGTCATAAGAGTCGACTAAAGTCGCCATCTTCTATAGTTGATCCCCGACGCCCTTGCCAGTCGTCGGTTGCCAAGGCCCCTCGCTGCTCATCAGTGACCCTTGCCACCCAAGCCTCATTTTGCACTAGAGAGCGCCTTAAACAATTAAATGATTAGGACATGTCAGATTACCATTTTTGGTGAGACACAAACCTGTCTCCAACCAAGTGTACCAAGATTAAGCCTAGTCAGGAAACAAGGTGCCAACGTCAGCCCTTTCCATCTCCGCGGCTGTAAATAGTGCAAATCGAAATGTAACAAAGGGAGAACAATCGAGAGAAAATCAATTCAGTACATGTTCATTTTTAGAGAGAGCTCCTGCTCTCCATTACTGTAACTGTCCAAAGAACAAGATCAAACTCATCTTGTTTTTTAGGGTTCAAAGTTCATAAATAATACTAAATAAAGTGGACATAGGTCATCTTTTTTTTTTGTAGGACCACTATAAATCTTTGCCTCATTCATTTATTATTGGATTTATTTCTCTTCTCTTTACCTCATTGTTCATCATTAAGATCCGCTCTGAGGTATTACACATAAAACAACTCTTCATTTATTGTTCTACGCAAGTTGATGAAAAAACAAGTCAACATTTTGGTGCTTTCATTGAGAGTGTGAGTCTTAGAGTAAGATTTCCTCATCGACCACCCAAGGTGGCCCACCCCGTTGCTGATCATGGCACCAAGGTGTGGTCCATCTAAAGAGAACGACACTACAACCACATAAAATCCTCATCTCTCGCCCTCCTCCGAGCGACGCTGAGGAGGACCCTCATGAGAATCTGGATGAAGGAAATGGTGACCACATCCCCCAATTGCCCAAGGAGGAACATGAGGATGTTGTTACCCTAAGAGAATAGAAGGCACAGTTGCGCGCCATGAACGCCACTGCAATAGCTAAGATGGTTTCCCAGCGACGAGACATGAACAGCGACAACGAGAGGAAACCCTCGCCTTCGAGAAGGCTATATGCACAGTAGTGAGGCATTTCCAAGCTCATTCAGGGCATCCACATGCCTTGGATGGAGAAGGAATGGAGCAATCAACCGCTCGTCACTCTAGGAGCCCTACTAATCCAGAAATATTCCAATCTCGGGCAGGATGTCCTCCTCGACCTCCAAACCAAGGAAGATAGTGACCACCCCAAGCTGGGGACCATGGCGAAGGCTTAATTATCCGCACACTTCATAGCTGACCACATAGGTGAGAGGAGGATGCCAATAGCACCCACACTGGTAGCATCCTCAATCGTCTTGGAGAAAAAGTTAGACCCTGGAATGAGCCTGAATAGCGCGAACACCTCAACGACTAGCGAGGTGATGCCCAAGGTTAGAGCATGGAGAGCCAAGTTGACTTGCGTGACTATCTGAACGCTTAAAAGGAAGAGCAAGGTGACCACCAGGGGAGACCTCCAGTCGCCAACGCTCAAGGGGTTCCAATCGCCGAGGTCCCAGTCGTCGACGACTCAATTCTTGCTCAGATTGAGGAATTGAGAAGGGCGATCTGGGAGATGGGCAAGACCAAGAATGGCGAGCTTGCTTTGAATCCGAGAAATGCGAGCCCTTTCTCTCTCATCATCATCGACTCATAGCTCCCTTACAACTTTAGGAAGCCATAGATGTCGACCTATGATGGTGAAGTAGATCCCTTAGAGCATATCAAAAACTTCAGGATTTAGATTGAGATCCACAAGGTATCAGAAAATACCCGATGCAAGGTTTTCCCAGCCTGACTAGGAGGGTCACTAACTAGGACTTGTACCTTTACCTTGTCATTTCTCACCAAGCATTAAGAGCGTGCTAGTTTGAGAGGAGGGTAACGTACAACATCATGACTATTATGTCAGCAAGCTACTGATAGACGCCGAGACTCAATACCCTCAAATGGAGAAGTTTGCTTACAGTTTGGTGTCAGCACCCTGAAAGCTACGCCCATAATTTTAAGCTCATTCGAACAAAGAGTTAATTGACCAACCCCTCTGAGAAGTGTTGCAGTGGCCTGACGCCTCAGGTCACCTATTGAAATGGGCCATTTAGTTAGGACAGATCGAGATCGCCTATAACCCAAGGACGGAGATAACGCGATAAGCCCTCGCTGATTTCATAGTCAAATGCAATCAACGACCAGGAGCTATGGATGGTGACTAGTGACCATGGGAAGACTTATTGCAAGTCTATGTGGATGGCACCTCAAATGAACATAATATCAGGGCAAAACTGGTCTTGGTAAACCTGCAGGGCTACCGAATCCATTGTGAATTAAGGTTTAGTTTTGTTGCGACAAACAATGAAGCTGAGTATAAGGCATTACTAGGGGGATTTCCCATGGCAAAGAAATTGAAAGCTAAGTTTCTAATGATCTGAAGCAACTCGCAGCTGGGGGTCAACCAAATCCTTGGAAAATAAAAGGCCCGCGGACTTCGCATGACCACTTACCCCAACAAAGCAAAAGACATGCTTGCCCAGTTTGATTGCGACACGATCGAATAGGTCCCTAGAGAACAAAATTCCAACGCTGATGCATTAGCAAAGTTAGCAAGCGCAAAAGATGTGGAGAACCTCAATGTTATTCCTAGCTGCACCCAGCATTAGCCCCACTATGGACAATGTCGTTGGCAAGCATACCACTAGCGACCGCACCATTAGCGACCACGCCTTTGGCAGTCTTGCCATTGGTGACCCTATCACCAGTGACTGCGCCATTGGCGACGCCCTCTATGGAGACTACACCACATTGATGCTAATTGACGATGAAGAGACATGGATGATGCCCATCATCAAAAACGTAAGTGAAGGTGTCCTCCCATCAGATCATTACTCATCAAGGAAGATGCTTTACCAAGCACCTTGCTACGTCATACAGGATGGTCGCCTATATCGAAGAGCACACTCAATGTCGTTATTACGATGTGCTACCAAGGAGGAGGCCTAAATGTTATTTTAAGAGGTTCACGAATGATTTTGTGTCCACCATGCTGGGGTACGTTTTCCATAGCCTCTCCAAAAAGATACTACGGCAAGGGTACTTTTTACCAACCATGAATGAGGATGCCATGGAGTATGTAAGAATGTGTGACAAGTGTCAAAGGTTCGCCAAAATCCTAAGAGCCCCCCCCCCCCCCCCCCCCAAAAAAATGAGCTAAAGCATATGCAAATTTGATGCCCTTTCACAGTATAGGGGATTTATTGATAGGCCAACTTCCTACAGGCCCGGGCAGAGTCAAGTATGTAGTGGTCATCGTTGACTATTTCACTAAGTGGTGTGAGGAAGAGCCATTGGTTACCATCACTTCCAAGAAAGTACTGGAATTTTTCATGAAGAATATCGTTTGTTGTTATGGGTTGTCATACAAGATCGTGTCTGAAAATGGAACGCAATTCGACAACGAACACTTCACAAACTCTTGTGTTCAACAAGGAATTGTGAAGAGCTTTTCAGCAATGGCACTACCCCAGGAAAATGTACAAGTAGAGGCCATCAACAAGACCCTCAAAGATACTCTGAAGAAGCGCCTAGAGGAACCGAAACGAGCTTGGCCCAACGAACTTCCAAAGGTAATGTGGTCCTAAAGGACCACCGCCCAAACTTTTGTTGGCCACATTCCCTTTGTGCTTTCCTATGGATGCGAGGCCATGCTACCCATTGAAGTGGACATCCCATCACATAGAATAATGAGCTACGATCAAGGGTGGAACGAGGCACTTCTTGGTGAGTACCTTGATCTCATTTAAGAAATGTGGGAACAAGCTAGCTTGCAGGTGGCAGCCTACCAACAAAGGGTGGCTCGCTACTTTAATGCTTGGGTCAAGGACAGAAATTTCTCCATTGGTGACCTCGTCCTACATCGTGCGTTCCTCAACATGTGCGACCCATCTTCCAATTTATTGGAACCGAACTGGGAAGGGCCTTACATGGAAGAAGGGGTCATGCAACCAGGAACGTACAAGCTAGCGAGGCTCATTGGCGAAGCAATCCCGAGGCATTGGAACGAAGAGCACCTGAAGAAATATTACCAGTAACAAGGTCGATGGCCCACTTTTGTAATCAAAGAAATATTGCAGGCGACTGGGGTAGAACAAAAAAAGAACTTGCCCTCTGTGCTAGACATTTCAGGCGATTGGGCAAAATAAACAGTTTGTCCTATTTTCACGAAGGTCGTCACAGGAGCGGGAAGTGCCCCTCGTTTGTCCCTCTGTCAATTAGAAGGCCAGTCACAACACAAGTGATCAGGCTCCCCCGCTCTCCTAGTCACTTGAGGGGCATAAGGGATACCATGCATATGGAACAAAGCAACGGTAGTGCAGAGTTCAGTGAAGTGCATATGGAACAAAATAGATAGCATGTAAAGCTCATGCAAGGCATATTCAAAATGAAGAATGCAAACAAACAACAGCAAAAAACAAAAAATTGAGAAACTTTTGCGAAGCAACATCAAGCATGGATGCAAAATGAAACAAGAAGTCATCATACAAGCAAGAGCATAGCTCAATATAAAGAACAACAAAAAAGAAAAGCAACGATGAGAAGCCTATGCAGGGTCGATGAAGCGGTCACCCTCTCTAATGGCGCCCTCGCCAGTGGCACCGACACCCATGATGCCCCCGCCAATGGCGCCCTCTCCTATGGCATTGTTGCTAGTGGTGCCCTCACCGATGGCCACCTTGCCGATAGAGGCCTCTGCAGGTGCAACTCCCTCAGCACCACCTCGCTCCAATGCAACCTGATCACTGCCATCCTCAATGTCGTTCCCCAAATCCTCGGAGACATCGTCTTCAATCTCCTCTTTTCCTGTCTCCTCATCTAGGCGAGTCTAACAGTATTCCAAAATGTCCCTAGCAGTTGGCTCGCCCATAAAACTTAAATCAAGGTTGCGATTGAAGTGCCAAAGAGAAAACAATATGTTGTTAGTCTTCTCGCGGCCACCTCTATGAGCCGCCTCAACCTTAGGATAGGATTTGTCAGGCTTAGCCATGAGGAGAACACCAATGGCGTCATGTTGAATCTTCCATGCTTCGGCATCCTAGTGAGCGCATGCCGCAGCTCTGGTGGCATCCTCATAGGTAGACCGAGCCCTCACGATCTCCTGCTCTAAGGCGATGAGCACAGTACGAGAGCTCTCAAGGTCAGAAAGGGCACTCTCGAGATCTGAGTAGGTCTTTTGGAGATCTTCAGTCTTCCGCTCGAGTTGGCGATGATGGTTCAACACAATCAGTGCTGCCTAAAAAATAAATCAAGCAAGTTGTGAGGACTTATTCTTAACAGAAAGAAAATGAGACAAGTCAAAATGGTTACCATAATAGTGTTCTCCATCTATTGGCAGGATGGCCAGTTGCGGAGGATGCGAGGGCCCAGTGGTACAGACTCTAGCATCCCTCTCGACTTGCTAATACATGCCTGAAGAGGCGCGAGAGGTTGTAACTCTAAGGAAGTTAGCACCACATGACATGGAAGCCCCTCAGGAGAGGGCCTCTTAGCTTTCCCACATGATCAGAACCCTCTTAGCTCCCGTGTGATTGACTCTGGGGCAAAGGTCATTTCTTTTGCCTTCTAGAGCCCTGTAGAACAGTCAAGGGCTGAGAAAAGTACTTTGATGGGTCCATGGGTCCTGCAATTCAGAAATTAAACAGGCAGTCAACCTGTTAGTATTTTTTAATTTTTTTATAACTCATTAATATATATTTATATAAATAAATATATAGATATATAATTATATTTTGATTTTTGTGCTACAAATTGTTGAATTAGGATTAGGATTGTAGAATTAGGTTTGTAAATTTCAATAAAGTTAGGCTAATAGTTAGGTTAATTTGTGAAATTGAGATTTTTAATAGAGTTAGGTAAATTTTTAGAACTGGAATTAAAATTTAGAATTGAGATGTGAAGTTATGAAATTGAGAAATTAATAGTTAGGTTAATTTGTTGTTATGAGAATTTTGAAATTTCTTTAATAAAGTTAGCTTAATTTATGAGAATTATGTAACTTATAGTTGTATGAAATGTTTTTAAAATAATTATGTAATTATTTATACTTGTTAATGTTTAATTGTGGTTAGGTTTGGATTTGGTGGTGATTCTATTTGATGGCTAAGCATTTATCTTGGACGAGGTAATTCCTTGAAATTTTAATTAAAAAAGGATACATCGGTGTTGTCAAAAAACTGGACGCGTTGTAGTCGCTCCCTACATATATATTGAAGGATATAGGTATATTCAATTTAGTGGAATTTAGGATTAAAAGTTAGTGAATAAAGGTTCTGGGACTGTGTGTTATGGTGATATAAGGTTGGAATTATGCACGTTGATAGATTGTTTGAAATTTCTGTATTATATGTTGTGCATAGGTACTTTTTTAAATTTGAAAATGTTGTAGAATTAGGGAGAATGCTGCCCAATTTTTTTCAAGATAAAATCATTGATAGTTATGCAGGTTTGATATTGATTGATACTTATGCATGTTGATTGATTGATTGATTTTTGTGTATAATGTGATGTCTATATGTTCTATATGAATTTGCGATATGCTATAAAAATAGGGGAGATGTTGCCCAATTATTTTTTAATATAGTAAATGTATATCTTTTTAATTAATAGAGTTTTTGCAAAAATTTGAATTTTTTGGCTTGTTTGTTTTATTTCTTAGAAAATTGAAAATGGATAGAGATTGGTTATCTTCAGATAGGCTATCAGTAAAATATAGGAAAGGTGTTGAGTATTTCTTGCAGTTTTGTGAAAGAAATTTAGAAAATCTGGATTTTGTTCCTTGTCGGTGTCTTAAGTGTGGTAATGTTGTGAAGATTAAGATTATTACACTGAAGAAACACTTATTTAGGAAAGGGGTAGACAAGAGTTATAAGGTTTGGTTTTTTCATGGAGAAAAAATTAATCCTAGGCAGGAAGGAACCTCTTAGCAGATAGGGATGTTGATTTAGATTATGAAGATGTTTATAATGTAGAATTGATTGATGATGCACAATATGGATCCTGTGTGGATAAGGTAATAATATTTTCTTTATTAATTAATAAGTTAACCTAAATAATTATAATAAATTTAATAATAACTTGTTTGTTTTTCGAATGTAGGTAACTCCATGCAAGTTGTTCGTTGACTCGACTGACAACATCATGGCAACATGCCACATTAAGGAGACATTGGCCAAGAAGCTTACGGTGCTTGGAGAGGAATATGGCAACGACTATTGTTGTGTCATGGTTGAGGTATGCCTTGAAGGGAGTGCAGTTCTACCATGCTCAATCAAGCATGAAGATTACGACCTGGTGGGTAAAGCGATCGGTTACTATGTAGCCTGGCTAAAGAGGCTAGTCCTCATCAATCGTCAACCTTTTCAGGTATATTTTAACCTATTTTTTATTTTTATTCTATGTCACTTGATTTCATAATAATAAAAAATATTACTTATTTTTATTTTGTTATTTAAGAAGCCTGAGACTCCCAGAGATCTTGCTGCACCTTCTACTCAACCCCCTGTACACTCCTAGTGTCCTGGGAAAGAGACATTGACGCTGACTCCGTCTTTTCGAACGATGACATTAGATTTGATAGCGAAGGTGGTATCTCCATGGGGGAAGGACAAAAACATCACTTTAATAGTCTGGAACAAGTGTTTAGGCTCCAAGGTGATGCTTGCATGATTTGCAAGGAGGATATGCTTCAACTTGGCAACATGCAGAAGATTGGATCCCCTTTGATGTCGTGGTGGCTGAGTATAATCAATTTTTGTAATTCTTCTAAGATATTTTTAAAAAAATATATTTGTTTGTTATTAATGAGATTTATAATTTCTGCAGGTACTTGCATACAATATTGGAGGGTAATGGGTTGGACTCAGTATACGCATTCATGAATCTATCTTCGGTGTCTACTGATGTGGGTTTCTTTAAAGCGCGTGTTGAAGTGCTTCGCAATCGAATGCGACAAATTCAGCCATGATTTTTTCTTATTTGTCTGTGGAACTTATCGTAAACTAACTGCATATATAATATTATATATAGAACTAAAGTTTACTGTACAAGCTTATTTATAATACAAATTTGTTTGGGAATTTGTAGGGAGCACTAGATGCTCATACTTATTCAACCTTCTAGTCATTCAATGGCATTTTTGGATCCACTATATCATCGTATTCACCCAGAGATTAAGCGCTGCATTGGCGTGTAAGTCATATGACGTTTTATCATAGTTACTTTAACTTGTTCTCAATATTAACCAATTAATTAAAGTCAATTATATTTGGTATAGTACCTTGGATTCATATGAACTACAGAGTGGACAGCCTGCAAGAAGGGCAACACTTTGCCACCCTTTGTAATAAATTTTTAATCACAAATTGGAAATTTTCAAATTATCTAAACATACATGTATAATTGAAATTTATTTTGTTATGTTTAAGAGTGCTGACAAGAGGATGATGACATCAAGTGTGGGTACTATGTAATGAAGTTCGCAAAGGACTTCGTTTCAAAGGCCAACCCAAAGAACCACTTGAGTGGTCATGTAAGTATTGTTTAATTTATTAGTTATTATATAGTTTAAATTAAATTTTATTGTAAAATCATATATAATTTTATTCTAACTAATTTTTTGAATTCATTTGTAGTTCAAAAGCACAATGGTATTGTAATGCCTCGCGTTTAGGGCACCGAGTAAAACCCTAGTTCAGGTATTTTAATTCCCTGTATTATGTATTATGTCAGGTGAACATTTTATGTTACAAGAAGTTGTGATGTGTGAATACTTGCCATGCTGTGGTAAGTGCGGTATTCATTTTTTAGAAACCAAGACATTTGGTCGTGGACCGGGTCAAAAACCCTAATCGGTTAAAAATCTCAGATTAATAAAATAGGAAATACTATGGCATTAAAATATTAATTTTGTCTGACACTTGGACTTTATAAGTCGAGCCAATAAATTTAAGAAAAAATGATGGAGGATTCATTCCAATGGACCAAGTTTAAGAATGGAAATTCTTGCCTGAGCCCCTAAGGCATTTTGGTCAATTTGAGTAAATTACCAAAATTATGTGTTATGTAACAAAATTTATTTTTGGTCACATTTAATTAATTAATTTTAGCTTGGGGTATTTAAAAACTATAGGGTAAAATTTTGGTTAAAAATTAGAAGTGAAATTACCAAAGGGTCCTTCAATGTCTTATAGTGTGGTAAAATTTGGCAAAGGCATAAAAGTCTTTTCACAAGGGTCGAGAGAGAAGGAGGGCGGCTAGGCTATGCCTATGCACTCAAGTGTCTTATGACACATATCCTAGGGAAGGTTAAGAGACTACCATAAGGATTAGTACTCTTCCACATTTTTTTCCTTAATCCTTTTTCACGAAAACTACACACTTCCCTCAAAAATCATTTTGTCCACTCAAACAACTGTCTCTCTTCCACTCTACACTCCCAAAACTGAATGCCCTGAGCCCCTTGGCTGCCATTTCTCTTCTCTTCACAAGCTTGGTTCACTCATTCTCCATTGAAGGAATGGGAAGCTCAAGGAAAGACTAGTGAAGGAGGATCAAGGGAGGTTGTTCTAGGTGAATCTCAAAGTTGAAGCTTTTTGGTGATCTAGAGAAAACAAAGAATCCAAAAAGGAATTTTGGACAAGCTAAGGACTATCATCTCCAAGCAAGAACCATCAAAGGTAGATCTTTGGTTGGTTTTAAGTTGTTTTTGGTAATTGATGTTAGATCTGGTTGTATAGGTTGCTTTGTTGGTTTTTAAAGTTTATTTTATGCTTGACGGTCAGACTGGTTGATTTGTCGATTTTCATGCATGCATGTGGCTGGGGTTTTGATAGTTCTGTTTAGTTTTGCTAGAATGTGTAAAAATGCATGCTACTAAGTTTTCGTGGTCTGAATTCCAACGGGTCAGATCGTACCCTACTACATCTGTTTGTGGAAATAATTTATATGTTTGCATAGTTCTAGATGAGTACTTGAGTTTAGGCTTTTGAAAATCGAAAAAAAATGTGTTTTCAAACCGAAGTTATTAAGCTTTTGGCATCTTGATGTAAATCTGGAAAATTTCTAGGAAGCATGCACTGCTCAAATTGTTTTGACTTTTGAACGGGTTTTACTAATAAAAAGCTATTAAATTTTGTAAAATTTTATTTTAAACATGTATAAGGATCACTGTGAAATTTTAAAGGAAAATATTTTAAGGTATAAGAGATATGATTTTTCAAAGTTTGCCCTAGAATCTAGAAACAAAACTTCTGAGCAGCAACTACTGCCTAGATGGCTTTAAATATTTGGCTGAGTTTTATGATTCCAAAAATTATGACCTTTTTTAGGAAGCTAATATATACATGGAAAAAGATCCCAGTAAAATTTCAGAAAAAACTGGGTTACAGTGTAAGAGAAATAAATTTTCAAATTTACCATAAAAACGGGGAAAAACTTATGGGCGGCAGGCACTGCCCAGATTGCTTTAAAAATTCGAATGAGTTTTGCCATCCCAAAAATTATAAAATTTTGAAAGGAATTATTTAAGACGTGTACAAGAACTCCAGTATAATTTTAGAGAAAAATGTGATACGGTTTAAGAGAAATAATTTTTCTAAGTTTACCCTAAAAAACTGAAAGATATCAATTTTACACCTTAACGAAACGTTGATTTATACCATTTTATAAGTTAAGGTTCCAATTGCCCTTCTTTTCGAAAAAAAAAAAACATAAAGAGAGATCATAGGTTATGGCTAAGAATTGGTAAGAATGGGAGTTTGGGTTTTGTAGAATCTTTAAGAGAGCGATATGACTTTGTTAGATATTATTTGGAATTGAACAATAAGCGGTATTTTGGTAAATGATAGAAAACGGTAAATTTTCATAAGAAGACAACAAGTTGGTATTTTCTAAAGATATGAGTTCAGTATAACTCAATTTTCCTAAAACCAAAATATGAGTTATTTGATAAGTGAGTTCTTCCTTTAAATTATATTAAAATAAATGGCGGTGAGCATGTTGCAGCGAGACCGATTTTCCTATGATACCATTAAGACTGAAATGAAATCTGGCTTTATACACTATGAAGTGTATAATAGAATATAGTATAGAGTCCCTAAGAATTTATTTCATGTAGCTATTGTGGAAATATTAACTATAAGAATATGCCATAGTTTAATCTGAGTCACTGTGTGGTTTCACTACAGTGTTATCTGTTGACGGTCAGAACTCGTCAACTAAGTTAAGTCAGAAAAATTGCAAAGTAAAGATTATCAAAAGAAAAGCTTTAGAAATCTAAGTTTAAACTCCAAGAACAATTGCAGAAGAACAATGGTGAAATCAGCTTGTATTCACTAAGGTCCACTGCTACAGTAATTTTTCCAACCCCTTCCCATGTGGAAGTGTGGTTCCTTTTATAGTGGGCTCTAATGGCCCTAGATACACTGTGGTCCAGGGGACCAGGTAGTACATAAGTACACTGTAAGGAGAGTGGTTTCAGAGGTAGTGGTCTTGCAACCAGTACTAGGACAGGTGCCAGGAGGATGTCTCCACTACTTGATCGTACGAATGTCAGAGGAGTGGTGCAGGTGGTAGTGGTGTCGGCTCTAGCATCTGGTTGGGAGCATGCAGGCCATGTCCTCTCTCTTTGTGCTCTAACCGCTTGTCTAACATGAGGGTTATGGTCAAGCGTACGGGGTCCTAAAAGTCGTACCCCGTACAAGATTACACTAGCACGACCTTTCTGAATCATACTGGGTCATTCCCCTTCATTCGGTGGGGGTGTCTCTCACGAGCCCCAAGTGCAGCTTGGACGCGGGCAAGATGCTCGCCTGTTGGCGTGCTGTCGAGCGAGACGGGCGCCTCACACGGGTGTGCCGTGGAACGAGGCGGGACCTTCGCATGGGCGCGCTGCGGAGCGAGGCGGGGGTCGTGTGGGCGCACCGTGGAGCGAGGCGGGGGCCTCGCGTGGGCGTGCCGCGGAGCGAGGCGGGGCTCGCGTGGGCGCACCGTGGAGCGAGGCAGGGGTCACGCGTAGGCGTGCTGCAGAGCGAGGCGGGGCTCGCGTGGGCGCACCGTGGAGCAAGGCGAGGGCCTCGCGTGGGCGTGCCGCGGAGAGAGGCAGGCTCGTGCAGGTGCACCGTGGAGCGAGGCGGGGGCCTCGAGTGGGCGTGCCGCGGAGCGAGGCGGGGCTCGCGTGGGCGCACCGTGGAGCGAGGCAGGGGCCTCGCGTGGGCATGCTGCGGAGCGAGGCGGGGCTCGTGTGGGCGCACCGTGGAGTGAGGCGGGGGCTTCGCACGGGGCCCGCGGAGGAGCCTCGCGTGACTCCTCGAATCTCCTGATGCATTTTTATTAAGGCCTCCTATGAGACATGGGTTGAGGGAAAAATATCGGGTTGCTTGAACTGTCTAAGGCTTATGAGGGTCGACCTCCATATTTTCCCTTTGTGGAATTTGAGCATCCACATTATCTAAGCGTAAAGGCTCGCTTTTGGATAGAAGGTTTCCAAAAGCAAGCACTGAGGAATCTGGGTAAGACAACTTATGATATGTTTGGCTACAACACGTTAATGACTAGTTTAGATAACTGAGTTATTAGTCAATAATTTGAACTAGTCCTAGAAGGTTTACTCAAGACCATGGTCCTAGAAGAAACTGACCTGACAAACTCAGATTGCTCATTACGAAGGACCCTTGCCACCATCTTCCTCAGGTAGCCAAAATGTGGTAACAGATATGGATTGAACATGGTAATTTAGGAGCTTGGCCCAAAGTAGCATCATAACGTGTCCCTTTTTTTCAAAAGTGGCATGCTTCTATGGAACTCATCGTGTTGCGGATCATCAAGCAAGCATCGCGACCCTATTCTTTTTTTTTTCTTTTTCACGTTTTTCACGATTCAATAATACAAATTTAATACTAAACAATAGAAATTAAAACTAAATCTAAAATAATAAATACTCAAAATACTAAAATACTAAAATTAAAGTGTTCATAATCCAAAACTTCAATAAAAATGCAAATAAAAGATTGGAATGCCTCCAAATGAGTTGTCGTTAATGTCATTTAGCTGGACGATAACCTCCTAATTAGATTTAACTTGGATCCAGTCCACCCCGCATTGCAGCCGCTGCCCCTTTGGCATTGTTGGCGGCATTATTTACTGCATTCCCTTGGTTTTCAGCCATCCTTGCCTCCAACCTCTTATTCTTCCGGATCTTTCTACAGGTTCTCTCAATCTCAGGATTCACCGGTAATATCTTAGTTGTTTTACCTCGTCACATAAACCAAAACTACTTTTTGATCCTGAAATTGAGAAACAAGTAGAGAAACACGTTGAAATAAATTGTTAAATAAAAGCTAAAGTAGAACAAGAATCGATTATATATGATATTGATTAAATAAACTTGATAGCGAAAATATAATGCGCAAGTATACACAATCGATTCAAGTAATATAGATAATAAATAAGAATCGTTCCCACAGAGATTATCAATCAAGTTCCAACGATAAATTCTAACCTTCTATTTAGTTGTTGAAAATAGAGTGATTTTTAACCTAAAATTAAAAATTGAAATAAACTATGCAATTATAAAAATTGATTCAATAATTAAAAACCTAGGGTATTAACTTCATTAACTTTTCAACCTATTAATCTTACTAATCAGCGCATATAACTCTTCCATTTCTATCCTAATAGTGGGTTAACTAAAACAATCCTAATTCTTTTTCAAGATAAAAAGATCTTAACCTATATGCCAACTTTCTACATATCAGTGATAAGTTTTAATATATAGCAGGAATGAAGCATAGAAACTGTAAACACTACACAAACCCTATAGGTACTATCGTCCTATATGCAATTTATCTCTATATGATTATAGAATATTCAACTCTCCCCTCTCGGATCTTGAATTAAAATCATAAATCATGTAAATATTGATCAATTATCCACATGAATTAAGCACAAATCATATAGAGAAAGTGTAACGCCCTGGATAGCCAAGACCGCTACACTGTGTATTTGTAAAGGTGCAGGACTTGCTAATCAAGCCAACCAGTTAAAAATATGAATTCTAAAGTCATTAATGTGCTAGGGTTAAATGGCTTTGGTCTCAAAAGATACTTTCCATATAATTAAACATTTACACGTGGGATCCCAAAAGAAATAGCATTTAAAAGCCTGTTTACAAAATTTCCAGTGTACAGACAACCACCAGCCTTTCTAAAGGCAAAACAGAAGTTTATGGTTTTCCTGTCCCTGTCTCCCCTCAACCGTGGCGGCTAAGCAGCTGATCATGTACATTCTGCTCTCAGAGCTCTCCAAATTAGGGCTGATCAACCTTTACCTGCACCACGAAGCACCCGTGAGCCAAGGCCCAGCAAGAAAACATATTATATTACATAACAAGCAATAATAACATTTGTATAACCCTTTAAGCATGTCCATATACTAAACATACCACAATAATCACAAAGCATGAAGATTCAACTAATTATCACCCAGCTATACAGTATAACAATCCACCAATCAATAATAACAAACAAGTCACATAATAATCAGGGTCGACACCTTAGGTCGCACCCTCTGTTTACCCCACTGACTCCGGCCCGTTTAAACCGAGCTCAGTGTATAATATGTTGTCCTTAGCTACCAGTGGCCGAGTCGCGCCCTATGTGCGAGTGTAAACTTTGGCACTCTTAGGCCGTTGGTTTACTGTTCACATGGCATAATACCATCCTTTACAAAGCATACAAAATAGGGAACTCTTAGTCTCATTATAAATCCACAACCGGGTGCAGTTTTCTTACCTTTAATTCCCAAGTTTACTGATTACGAGCGACACCTCTCGATGACCATCTGCTTCCCGAGCCCTAGCTTAATACCTAGTCACAACCAAGAAAGGGAGTACCATTAATGATCGCGTTAATATTTCCGTATGGAATTCTAGCTTCTGAGACATCGAATTCCACCAAACACGGTGGTGGAATCGATCCCGAGCACCCTAGGTTAGGTTCCCGTGCTTAAAACCTCCAAAAGATCAAAAATACCCTTAAGGGTCGTGGCCCTTGGAACCCATGCCGCGGCCCGCCCCTGAAATAGAGGCTAGGCCTCTCTGACCACAAACACGCGCCGCGGCCCTACCCTGTGGCGCTGCGGCGCTTCCCCACTGCAGAGCCTCCTTGGCTCTTCCTTGCTTCGCAGGGCCGCGACACTCTAGAACAGAGTCGCGGCCCAACCCTTCATGCCCAGAAAAACCACCATTTCTAGCATCCTAACCTTGCTTAAAACCACCCCAAAACACCCTAATTCAAAACCCATTGATCACAAGACTCCTAACATGATTCTAGCAACTCAATCCAACAAAAACCTAGCTTAAAAACTCATTAAAATCCTATTTGATTTCTGAAACCCAGTAGCTCAAGAACTCTAAAACCAGTCATGCAAACTCAGAATTTAAGCTCTAAACTACGAATTGAAGCTTACCTTCTTTGATGAACCACTTCCTTAACAAATTCTGAGCTAAAACCCAAGCTTCCTAGCTTCAATTCAGTCCTTAAATTCAAAACCCAAAAACCTCTTAGAACTCAATCAAAACCTCAGAATTTCAACAACAAAAAGTGTGATTCAATCCTTACCTCAGTCCTGGTTGAATTCCCTTGCTAAAACTAAGCTAATCCCTCAAAACTCTAGCTCAAATTACAGAGTTTCCAGCTGAGTTTTTCCTTAGATTCAAATGGTTTCCTTTGAGAGAAAAAGAGAGAAGGAGAGTAGGTCGATTCCTAGTGTTCCACCGAATTCTGTGTTTTACTTAGTCTATACTTAGGCAATTAAGTTAATCCCAAGGCTCGGGGTACCGGAAACGTCCCCGGGGACAAAAGGTAAAACTCCCCAATATTCCCGCCTAGGCTTCCTAACCTCAAATATATCTCCATATATTTATTTCCATAACCCGATAACCCAAATAATCATCTAATACCCGAAATACCCCTTGACTTGCCCCAAGTCAAATATTAAGCCCCGTTGTGACTTACCCGCTAACTAGCTCCCTAGGATCGCCTCAAGTCACATGCTACAGATTTACCCACATAATAATGTTGTTCTCACAAATATAACATATAATCACTTTAACATTTACACAGCCATACAAGCATGCTTATCATATAATCATGCATTAAATCAATAAATTCACACATAAACCAATTACGCCCTCCGTGCACACTAATCAAAGCCCTTAAGCCATATTAGTGATTTTGGGTCGTTACAGAAAGGATAGAAGAAGAAATTATATAAACTTCATAGAAAATTAACAGATATTCGAGTGACTACATAAAACCCAAGAATAGATGTTTAGTTCATAACAGGCATGACTAAAACAATAAAATAAATGTTCATAAACATAAAATTAAACTACTAAAAACTAAGAGAAAATTGAAGAAAAATATATCAATAGAGTTAAACAACTGCTAATCCCGTCATCCGAGAACCCTCTATTCAAATGACCTAAAAAAATTGTACTTAAAAAAAAAATTTCAAAACTTAGTGAGGCGGGTTGCGACTTGCCCATTCCTGAGTCGCGGTCCGCCTCTTTTTCTGCCAACTCCTTCCTCCTTTGGAAACTCAGGCGCCGTGACTTGATAGACCAAGTCACATCCCGCCTATCCTTAATTCCCTTCATAGATTCACCTATGTCTTCATGCGCGTCATGACTTGTAAGGGTAAGTCGCGACTCCTTGTTCCAGATTTCTTGATTTCACTTTTTTTCACCTTCTTTACGCACTAGAGTCATCCAAATATTCTCGGCTCACCCGAATTAACACAAAATGGCCAAAGGCTCCCAAAATACCCATTTTCATCATCAAATCCACTCCTTTCCTCTCCATTCTCCAATTCATCACAAAATCTTGAAAACAAAACACACACAAGCATAATACCGTACAAAACTCACAATTTGACTCAGAACTAAGACTAAAATACACTCTACAACTACCATACACTAGACTTATCATGACCCGTCTCCAATGCGTGGATGTCTCCAGGTAAAGTCCCGCCCCAAGTACCACTCAGATGCCCTTGCTCTCTTCATTCGCCAATCCCCCAGGTCTTGAATTCTTGTCCTCAGACTTGAAGTAGTTGCCAGGTGTCAATTGCCGCATCTGTGGCTCACTAGAAGATCATCCGACAACTTTTGGTGAGCCCCAAGTAGTGGCGTCGAGAACGTACATTCGACAATCAGAAATTCCCACAATGCGGCCTTACATGGGCGAACGTGTGTCGTATCCTGACACAATCAGATACTTGTTCCCCATAAGGTCGGTAGGTAACTTTCTGGAAATGGGCCCCATGCGATCTGCCTGAGCCCATGGTCTTTGTTAGTGCATCCCTATTTAATTAATTAGCAGCTTACTCCCAAAATAATGGGGAATATTGTATTAATTGTTCATTAAGGGTATTAATGAATCAGACCTCTATAAATAGGGATGGGGTATCTCCTTGTAAAGGGTTCAGAACTTTTGCTTGTTAAGCATTGTAAACTCAAAGCAATATATACCAATGGCTCGCGGACTAGGGCTCTTTTATAGCTTGAACCACGTAAACTCTCTGTGTTATTTTCTTCTAGTTTCTGACAAGTCCTTACATTAAATTGATAGCAAAAAAGGTAGTAAACAATAAGAGATTTAGAAGAAGAAGAAGAAGAAGAAAAATAGTTTTTATCTATTTCCATTGATTAGTAAATTTTATTTGATTTGTTTATGTATATGTTTTTTATTTTATTTTCTTTTTACAAAAAATATTTTATTTTATTTTTATATTATAAACTTAAGTAGCAATATGTATTACTTAATTATTTATGTTTTAATTAGATTTATTTATTAAAGTAATTTATAAAATTAACGGCATTTTGGTTTTCTTCAAAAATAATTTGATTAAATATGAGTTTAGAAGACAATTTTTACTCATTTGACAAAATACAAAATCCAAAAATACATCTCTTAAAATAGAGGGTTCATCATTCTAACGCCCTATTACCCAGGGATCGTTACTCTGTGTATTTTAAATAGTGCTAAACTCACTAAACGAGTCATTTGGCCATAATCATGTAACTAAACTTGATTAATGGTTCAAGGTTAAAATTTTTGGTCTAATGGTACAAGCGTTTCACTGAAACATTTACTTCCATACATGGGATCCCAAAATATATTTTAAAAGGACAACTACAATTGAAAAGTTACAACCAGCCAACCTAAGCAGCAAAATAGGGTTTCACCCTAGTTCCTCTTTAAAACCCCAGCCATGGTGTTCGAGCAGCTACATATGTACACATCGTCACCTAAGCTCTCCAACTCAAGGTTGGGCCAGGTTTCTTTTCCCCTTACCTACACCACAAAGCACCCGTGAGCCAAGGCTCAACAAGAAAACTTAAACATGCTCATAAGTAGTTGATAACATATTACCAAATCATACTAAGCACGCCCAGTAGTAATAACCCTACTCATGCATGCATATAATTCATGTAAATTACTACAAGGTCATATGGGGCCCATAGCCCAAGATAAATGATCAATGAATCATACCAGGGCTAAACACCATAAAACATGATTAATAAATCATACTGGGGCTCAGTGATCTAGGATATGGGACTAATACTTCACCTCAGAGCTCATTGCCCTATCCTCTATATAACTAGCCTTGGTGCTGGCCCAGCATACCTGGCACTGAATTCTCCACGACCTATAGGTCTGACATGCGTATAATGAGCTCCTGATTAGGCATAACCATATCGACCAGCGCTCAGCGCGCTATTGCCTCCCTTGACTAATAAGTCAATGCCTTACGACCAACATTTAGCGTGCTAAGGCCATCCTTGACTAATAATTCAATGTTTTACGACCAGCACTTAGCGTGCTAAGGTCATCCTTGACTAATAAGTCAATGCTTTACGACCAGCACTCAACATGCTAAAGTTGTCCTTCACTCATAAGTCAAGTCATTCTCAATTAGATAATGTAGACAAGAATATATCATAAACCAAATATCCAAATACATAGCATTCAACATGCTTACTCAATAATCACAAGCATAATCATATCATGCACATTCTCAGGTGTTCATTCCCTATTCATATTCCTGTTCAACAATTCGGGTCAAGCCATAATCACATGTATCACATACCGGGTGCAATTTTCTTACCTTTTGTCCAAGCACAGGTTACCAATGAACAACCCTTGAGCACGATCCCAGAATCGAGCCCCTAGCGATAACCTAGTCACAACCATAATATAGAATTCCATAAAAAATGAGTAGATAAAGGCGCTTCTGGACCGAGTCCTAGCCTTCAAACGTCAAACTCTACTAAACCAGGGAGTAGGATCAATCCCGAGCCCTTAGGTTTGAATTCCCGTCATTAAAACCTAAGGTGGCCAAAGCTACCCAAGTGGGTCGCGACTTGCCCCTAAGGGGCATGGTATGCCTCCTAGAAAGGAAGCCCCTATCTGAAATTCAAGAGATGGGTCGCGACATGCCTACACAGACAGAACTGCATCTGCACCCTGGGTTCACACGGGCTGCGATGCGACCCCGAGAACCCAGAAATCCCTATTTTTCCTCACTCAAAACCTTACCAAAAATCATCCAAATCAATTCCCAAAATCATAATTCAAACCCCCAAACATTAACAGCACATTAACACCATCGAAACCAAAGTTTAACTTCAATCAAAACCCTCCACCAAATCTAATCCAATACCTTGAACCTCAAGATCAAGAACACTATAAAAACTAAAACTCAATTGAATCAAAACAGAGATTGAAGCTTACCTCGGCTGTAAAATTCAACCTCCTAGCTGCAGCTAATCAAACTTTAGACTTCAAGCCTTCAATTAACAAGCCTTAGCTTCCAAAATTCCCAAGAACCTCCAAAGCACAACAAGAGAACTTAGAGAGAAAGAGAGCAATGGGTGAGAAAGAGAAAGGGAGAGAGTTGATGCTCTGTTTTGGGTTTCCTACAGCTGAGGGAAAGAGTGACTAAGTCACTAAATTGGCTCAAAATGACCCAAATGCCCCTAGGGCCAAATTCCTCTCTCACTGCCCCTCAATGGTAAATTTGTCATTTGCCACTTATCCTGTTAATCATAATTAATGTCTCACAATTCCCGTTATTTCTAATATCCTCAAATAATTACCAATTAATTTTCCCATTACTCGATCCTGGTAATGTACTAAATACCCAAAATACCCATTGACTCTCACCGAGTCAAGTATTGGTCCCGTTGTGACTTCCCCACTAGCTTGATCCCTAGGATAACCCAAATATATCCACATAATGATGTGGTCTCACACATATATCACATATATGCCAAATATACCCATAACGAGCCAAATTACAAATATTGCCCTTTTAATCATAAATAAGCCCACATGCATATTTAATACACTTAAACATGCATATCAAGTCATATTATAATATAACTCACATAATCATATAATGATACATATATATATCACATAATCACCTAATTTCAGCACAAGTCTTTTACTCAGCTCGTGTACAGCTGGCAAATAAATGCATGGAAGAAATAGCCAAGGAGTCCATGTATTTTCCACATAAACAGTACGGTTTCCATGATGGTTTTACGAGCTAGGGATGCATAAATTAATAAGTGCGAGCTTATAATATTTATAAGGCACGACCTCCATAGTACGAGCTCAAAGGCATATCCAGCCCGTGGTAACTTGGATATATGGCGGCTCCGTAGATCCCCGAAGACTCGGATATTTTATACGATCATTTATGGCCAGCCTGTGATATTTAATGTCCTAGATATTAGGAGACTATTTATTTCGTGATCAGATCACATCCTAGTATAAATGGGAATATTTCATATTAAATGTAATAAATATGTAAATCCGTGATTGACTTAGGCGGTTACCCAAACCTGTCCAAGGAATTTCTCTATAAATACTGAGAATGTTGGACAGGAAAAGGGAGGATTATTCTATAATACTGAAACTCTGCCAAAATTGAGAGAGAAAAGTAGTAATAATATAGACTCGTGGACTAGGTGAATTTTAACCACTAAACCACGTAAAAAGATCAGTGTTCTTGAGAGTTATTTTCTTATATCATTTTATCATCAAGCACTAATTCAACCTTGTTATTTTCGTAATTCACTGTTGGCAAAAAACCGTGTCAACAGTTTGGTGCTTTCATTGAGAGTTGATGGAACCAAGCTCTGAGGTATGTGATGGTGGATGGAACATTATATCGGCGTGGTCATTCACTACCTCTTCTATGGTGTGTTCTGCCTGAGGAGGATTAAACCATTCTGGAAGAGGTGCATAAAGGCTTTTGTGGAGATCATGCAGGAGGGCAAAACCTAGCCTTAAAAATATTAAGGTATGGTTATTTTTGGCCCACTTTAACAAAAGATTCCATCTACCATGTTCAGAAATGTGACAAATGCCAGTGCTTCACCACAGTCGCCCGAGCTGCTCCAGTCGAGCTAACGATGATCTCATCCCCGTGGCCATTTGCAGTATGGGGAATTGACTTAATAGGATCCTTACCTATGGGAAAGGGAGGAGTTCGTTATTCGGTGGTGGCAATTGATTATTTCATGAAGTGGTTAGAGGTCGAGCCTTTGGCAACCATCACTTCAAAGAGAGTCCTGGACTTTGTGGTGAAAAACATTGTATGCCAATTTGGGCTTCCTAAAAAGATCGTGTCAAATAATGGAACCCAGTTTGACAGTGATCTCTTCATCGATTTCTATGAAAAGCACGGAGTTATTAAAAGCTTTTCTTCGGTTGCATATCCATAGGCCAATGGACAAGTCAAGGCTATGAATATGACCCTAAAGGCGAGCCTTAAGAAAAGGTTAGATGAGGCCAAAGGAGTCTGGCCTGAGCAGCTCCCGCAAGTACTTTGGGCATACCAAACTTCCCACAGGACCTCCATAAGACACACTCTTTTCTCCTTGACCTTCGGAAGTGAGGCCATCCTTCCCGTCCAAGCAAAGGTAGCCACGCACAGGCTAACGACATTCAGCCAGGAGCAGAATGATGGGTTACTTAATGCGTCTCTCGACCTGATTGATGAAAAATGAGAGGATTCACAGTTACAGCTCGCGCATTACCAACAGAAAATCACTCGTTATTTTAATTCTAAGGTCAAAAGACGTAGTTTTGGATTAGGCTACCTAGTTCTCGAAGGGTCTTTTTGGAAGGCAAGGATCCTAAGGTCGGCGCTTTAGGCCCGAACTGGGAAGGACCTTATTAGATCATGGAAGGTTTGCATGAGGGAACTTTCAAGTTAGCTCGGCTTAGTGGAGAAATAGTCCCACGGACCTGGAACGCCATGCACTTAAAGAAGTATTACCAGTAGTATTACCAACCATCTATGTAAGGCTTAGTTATAAAAGCCATTTAATTAAATAATGGGGGATTATTATGTAATTTTTCTTGTTAGTGTGGTTTTAAATCATTTTTCTTTATAAGGTTATTTATAAATTAGCTCGTGTATTGATGTTTGTAAAAGCAACTAAGAAAGTCTTTACATTCTAGTTACTCGGGGGGCATATAACCCGAGGTGGATCAGAACAAGGTTGCCGATTGAGTTTAAATTTTTAAATTATTTAAAATCCTGGATACAACCAGGTACAAAACTATTCTGGATACAACAAAATCAGAAACTTAGAAGCTTGGAAAATTGATTATCCGACGGCTTTTTAAGCGCTCAAAGTGTCAATAAACCTAGCACGAACTAAGTTCAAATCACTTAAAACCTGGATACAACTAGGTCCAAAACTTAGAAGTTAGCAAAATTGAATATTCTATGGCTTTTCTAGAAGCTCGAGATGTCAATAAACCTAACACGAACTAAGCTTAAAATATTTAAAATCCTGGATATAACCGGGTCTAAGGCCTGACACATAACAGGTATGATATAAATAAACGCATTAAATTTGGATATAACCAAACTCAAAATATGTATCCCGATCTAAAAATTGATTCCTAAATTCATGAATGTGCTAGTCTAAGAAAGCATAAACATGAGAGATAATCAAGGAAAAGACAAATAGATTAAAAGTTAGATATATTAATTGAAATTCAAGTTGTCCCAAGGAGAAAAACCTCGAACTAAGCCCAAGGGCAATTGTTTACAAACAAATAAAAAAAAACTTACGAGGACGATTGAAGTATCGATGCTCACAGTTTTGGAACCCATTAGACATAAAGAACTAGTCCTTGTAATCGTTGGGGTGGCTTGGGAGCTCGATGACCGAAGCGGAGTTCGGGAATCTGATGAGGTAGTAAAATCTGTCACCTTGCCCCTTTTTCTCTGGGCTGGCTTTAAGGCAGAAGAAGTATAGAATATTTTCCGAAGTGGGGACCTCCCACTCGTGCTTCAAAAAGAGATATTTCAACCTCGCCAAAAGTCTGTATGAATTTGGGGGGAGCTGAAAAGGTGCCAACTTCACATAGTTTAGGAAGTCGGCAAAGTATTGATCCAGGGGAAGCAAGTCCCTTGCCTTTAAGTGCTCGTCACTCCAGGCTGCGAAGTCATCCTGGAGAGGCGCGCAGCTCTGTTCCCCTTCAAACGGAGGTCTGGCAATAAGGATTTCGGACCCGACCTCTATATTATGGCTCAGCATAATTTTGTTTACCCTTCCTTGGGTCATAATCTTGGAGGTGATTGTCTCTGCCTCGAAGAACGTGTTGGGGTCAACCACAACCTCGCTCTCCACCACTGGGCCAAAGTGAGGAAGGGGAGATTCAGAGATAGGCGACCTAAGATTTTGAGCCTCATTTTCCCAACAGACCCTTGATGTTTATGAATCCGTGTGTCACAAAATCCGGCCACTACTGTCCTTGGGGGCGGTTTTGAGCAAAACCGCCCAAGAAGCGTGTTCCCTAAGTAATCTGGGTTCGAACCCTAACCTTTCATCTTCTATATCCCGAATGGGTATTTCCTAAAATTCGCCATAAGTTACCCAAATTTACCCAGAAATTACCCAATTCTATGAATGTCATAGTTTTAAGAGATATTCTAAGGCCTTCTCAGTAAACCTAAGTCGAAGCCTATGTGCCAAAAATATTTAGAAAACAACTTAATATTGACCACAGTGAAGCATGAGTGAGCATGGTAAATAATGTTAGGAGTATGTCCTAAAAGCATGTAAGGACATTTGCTTTTCTATGAATAAATAAATACAATGGTTTATTATTATTGTTATATTTAGATTGTTAAATTATTGTTTGAATAATTTTATAAGTATCAGAAAAAATCCATATTCACTATTGAGGATGTGATCTTGTATAAGTACGAGAGAATTAAGATCACATGAATGAATAAAAATAGTCAACAACAACAAATTAAAGTTATGGAATTCTTTAATTGGAGTTGTAAGTATGGTTTACTGAGTATCATAATGATACAAATAATCTAGATTCAGATTATTGATGTGGTAAGACATCTCGATAAAGGTGCTTTATATAATATGATTATATATGACATGGGCCGATATGAATTAAAGTCTTTATCCAAAAACCATTTAACAATAAAGACTTCTAATTCATATCATAACTGAATTCATATCATAACTGATGATCATTAATAGATCAACCTAAATCCTGAGTGTTCATGAATTCTTGTTCATGTTTATTAAATCTTTTGATTCATTCGTTAAGGTCTCTTCAAAGAATGAGGCTAATGACTTTTGTTTTGGAGATTTAATATCATGGATGGCTGGGAACATGTATCAACAATACAGAATCTAATGTTTCCTAACGGATCGTATATTAGTTCCCTTAAGGGTTAATTCTGGAACTGAATGATTTTGAGCTCAAATCTATAATTAGATTATAGATTATGTTGACCGCGTTTTTGGCCAACGACGTGTGAACGTCAAAAACGATAAAACCTTCAAGAGAAAATAAACGGCACAGAAGATTTTATAGTGGTTCAGCCCCAATGTGTTGGTAATAGCCTAATCCACTTACAGTTGTGATTATAGACCTGCACTCAAGATCAGATGAACCTGAGTCAACTGAGTTTCTTTAGTGCAGAATACAAGTATTCTCTCTCTAGAAAATTCGGATCAAAAGTTCAAAAGTCCAAAAGTCCTCTTTATGATGCCATAAGCCTTGTATTTATAGGCTCAGGATCGTACAGATGATATCCCCCATAATCGGGATATTTTATTATTCTCATTATATTTAAATTACAATAATATTCAAAATGTAATAGTACACTATATTCGGGGGATAAATGAGAGATTCCCGCACAAGCCAAGACCAATTCTCTTTGAAGCTGTTACTAGGATCTCTTGCACAGCTTTGCTCTATCTAGTCGATCCATATCTCATCCAAGCTGGTCGACCACACCTCCACTGGGCAACATGCACCTGACTGGGTAGACATTCACTTGACTGGGCAGTCATGCACTTGGCTGGGCAGACTTGCACTTGGCTGGGCAGACATGCACTTGACTGGGCAGACATGCACTTGGCTGGGCAGACATGCACTTGGCTGGGCAGACATGCACTTTGCTGGGTAGACATGCACTTGGCTGGTCGGACATGGTCATGACTGGTCAGACATGGTCATGACTGGTCAGACCTGGTCATGACTGGTCGAACAAGTTCATGCCTGAGCAGACAAACATGTGACTGGTCAAACAAGGTCATGCGTGGGCAGACAAACATGTGACTGGTCGGACAAGGTCATGTCTGGGCAGTCAAGCATGTGACTGGTCGGCCAAGGTCATGCCTAGGCAGACATGACACTTGACTGGCCAGTCAAAATTCTTCACTGGTCTACTGGGTCTCTCCCAAGCCAGATCACCCCACCATTCTTGCCATTTGTCATTTCTATTGCCACGTCATCGTTTTCAAATTTTGGGGATAACATTTGCCCCCCAAGTTTATTATATGATATACTCACATAATAAACTTTTCTTCTAGCCAAATGTTTTTAAGGTAATCCAAAAACTTCCATCCAGTCGGTAATTTTCACTCTTGTAATGAACCCACGATCAAACTTGTCTTTTGATCTTGTTGTTGTGTATTTTGGAATTTAGGGCTTTTGCTTTTCGGAATAGGTTTAGGGGTAAGGCCGATTGGCCATTGCTCTTTCTTTGCTTTTGAATATTTTGATCCGATCGGATGCCTAAGCATGGGCTCGGACTAGGGCCCTCGGCACCTCGGACACGCACCCTCAGATGCTGGAGCTGCTTAGACTAGATCCCTCGGAGCCCTTGGACACACACCCTCGGACACCATGTGCTCGGTCGGACACCCATGCACACACGCCATGGGTTCTGGGCTCTTTGGACGACCCCTTAGGCTCCTCGGACACAAGCTCTTCGGACAGCAGTGTCTGCTCGGACACTATACAACTCCTTGGGTGTCTCGACACCCTTCGGCTCCTCGGACACAAGGTGTACAACTCCTTGGACCAGGCACACAACTCGGATGAGGCGCAGCTCCTTGGACCCCAGGCGCGCATCTCCTCGGACCAGGCGCACAGCTTCGAGCGGACACCACACACTGCTCCTCGGACAGCAGGCGCGCATCTCCTCGGACCAGGCGCACATCTTCGAGCGGACACCACACGCTGCTCCTTGTCATCTCTAGGCTCCTCGGACAGCTGCCCACACTTTAGGCACCTTGTTTAAATCTCCCAAAAGCATTTTGAGAGATCGATTTCTCTCAATCAATCTTGGGAAAAATTGACTTCTCTTCTCAAAGAAATTTTTTCAATGTGTAGTAAATATTTTTACTTTGCATTCATTTGCTCGTGTTTGTTTGATCCACTCCAGAGACTCATCGATGTTATTTATGCTAAACAACAAAGTTTCCTACTCGATCGGTGATACATGCTTAGCCGACAAGGGAAGTTGTATCTGCTCTCCCGACCAGGAAAACTTTGCACCTGATCAGCTAAACCTTGTACCCGGCTAGTAGTTTGCTCTTTATTCTTGTGAAGACAATTGTTGCTTAGCAACTTTGATATTTCTCTCTTACAGCTGAGTTGTTGGCATTTATACTTTACTTTTCTTTTCTAACTTAAAACATTCCAAGTCTTTTTAGACTTAAAAAGTTATAAGTTTTTTGTGAATAGTAAAGTCACTCTGATGTATGCCTTATATTTTCGCATGAGTACTTAGTTTTCTAACTTAGAAATTTTAGACATTTCAGAAGTCCATACTAAGTATAGTTTCTCACACTCTTATTGCTCTAACATTTTATGAGCATAATGTTTATTGTCACACGAATATCTGCTTCTAACTTGAAATTTTAAAAAATTCCAAGTTACTTAAGCTTTGTCAAACAAGTCAGCCTAAAAACAGCTTAATGGCCTTTTTGGACTTCGAGGTTTTTGGCCAACGACGTGTGAACGTCAAAAACGATAAAACCTTCAAGAGAAAATAAACGACACAGACGATTTTATAGTGGTTCAGCCCCAATGTGTTGGTAATAGCCTAATCCACTTAGAGTTATGATTATAGACCTGCACTCAAGATCAGATGAACCTGAGTCAACTGAGTTTCTTTAGTGCAGATTACAAGAATACAAGAATTCTCTCAAATACAAGTATTCTCTCTCTAGAAAATTCGGATCAATAGTTCAAAAGTCCAAAAGTCCTCTTTATGATGCCATAAGCCTTGTATTTATAGGCTCAGAATCGTACAGATGATATCCCCCATAATCAGGATATTTTATTATTCTCATTATATTTAAATTACAATAATATTCAAAATGTAATAGTACACTATATTCGGGGGATAAATGAGAGATTCCCGCGCAAGCCAAGACCGATTCTCTTTGAAGCTGTTTCTAGGATCTCTTGCACAGCTTTGCTCTATCTAGTCGATCAATATCTCATCCAAGCTGGTCGACCACACCTCCACTGGGCAACACGCACCTGACTGGGCAAACATGCACTTGACTGGGCAGTCATGCACTTGACTGGGCAGTCATGCACTTGGCTGGGCTGACTTGCACTTGGCTGGGCAGACATGCACTTGGCTGGGCAGACATGCACTTAGCTGGTCGGACATGGTCATGACTGGTCGGACATGGTCATGACTGGTCGGACCTGGTCATGACTAGTCGGACAAGTTCATGCCTGGGCAGACAAACATGTGACTAGTCGTACAAGGTCATGCCTGGGCAGACAAACATGTGACTGGTCGAACAAGGTCATGTCTGGGCAGTCAAGCATGTGACTGGTCGGCCAAGGTCATGCCTGGGCAGACATGACACTTGAGTGGCCAGTCAAAATTCTTCACTGGTCTACCGGGTCTCTCCCAAGCCAGATCACCCCACCTTTCTTTGTCATTTGTCATTTATATTGCCACGTCATCGTTTTCAAATTTTGGGGATAACAGATTAATTATTCACTAGTGAATTAATGGTACTTAAGGAATAAGAAGTAAATTAGAAAGGTAAAATGGTAATTCTTCCATTCTAATTTATGAACTAATTAATTAGAGGGTTGAACTATTGAAAGATGGTTATATCAATGGACAACTTAAGATAAGATTTCTGTAAAAGTATATCTATAATATAAAGAGTGCAATTCTGAATTTATAGTGGAGTAATATCATAATTAATAAATTAACTATTGTAATTATTTAGTTTATTTATTGGAGCTTAATGTTATAGTTCCATGGTCCCCAAAATGGCTCAAACAAACACTGACAAAGGTAAACACAAAAATGGGCAAAAAGGACTTATGTGATAAGTAAAATATTTTTCTATGTATCAAACATAATTATTGTTTAATTATGTGTAATTAATTAATTAAGAATTAATTAATTATTTGATTTAACAAAAATATAATTAATTTATTTTTTGGGATTTTTGGTATTTAAATAATAATAAAAATTGGGAAAAATCACATGCCATCACTTGCATGTGGTACATGTGTAGCACAGTGCACAGTCACTGTGCTACACGCATAAGAGACTGTGAGCAGTTTCTTGGTTCCACAATTTTAGTTATTTAAATATTAAATAAATAATGAGATATTTTAATATGATTAAAATATTATTATTTAAACAAAAAATCTGATAACTGATAAGTTATTTTAAATTGTTTAAAATAACAAATATTTTAATATATTGGATATATTAAATATAGGATATCAGTTTTACAGAATGTTACTTTTCAGGTATAGAAAAATATCTAGAAATCTCTCTCAGAGAAAGAGAACAATGACATAAACAAAAGTCATTGTTCTTCACAAAACCTAGGTCCAAACTTTATCAGATCTCATGTGTTGAGAACATTTGATAAATAGTTTTTTGTCTATTGTTTATATAGCGAGCCCACACTCGTTCTTTGTGTGCTGAGAACATTTTGGAAGATCTTGGTGTGAGATCTCAAGGATTTAGCCATACAAAAAGATAGCAGCAAGGAAGGACCTGAGGTAATTTTTTTCTGTTCCTGTCTTTGATTCAATATATATATGCATGTGAAGAAGTAGATCTAGAAATCTTATGGGATTAAATTAACAATTTGATTGTTGTTCCGCTGCGTATAATCTCTGATTTGATCAATAAAAACCTACAAATGGTACCAAAGCCATCTTCACATATATATATATTGAATCTGTGTGGGTTTACTTTTATGCATTTATTTATTTTGATGAATGAATGGATGGCTTAATGTGATTGAATGCATGGGAATGTTGAATCGTTAATTGTATTGTGTTTTTGGGTTAAGATTTGTTTATGATTAGATCATTGTGTAAGTCATTAAAGGGCATAGGATTTATGTAATTTTATTTGGTTTTTGACACCATAAAATTGTAATTCCGATCACACAAAAGTCAGAACGAAGCCCGGGATTCAGAATTCAGCCACCGCTCCTCCGAGGCCGGCCTCCGAGCCGCTGCCGGGACGTCATACGGACGCCGTACAGATCCGTACAGTCCAGCCCCGTTTGACGCCACGTGTCCCCGCCTGACTGGTCCAGAATTTTTTTTCTTCTGAAATTAATCTATTATTTTTTAAATTTTAAAATGTTTAAATATCCTAATTTTGAAATTTGATATTTAAATAATGAGATATTTTTGTTATCTTAACAAACTTTTTTTAGTATCTTATTTAAAAAAAAAAAAATTTCAAAATAACAGATTTTAATTTAAATTCATTTCAGTTTTAATTAGAAGTTGTTTTAATTAAAAAGAAAAATAAAAATAATGATTATTTGAAAGTTTGTTTTAATTAATCATAAATAATTAGAAAATTGTTTTCTTATTATTATTCTGGACCAACAATGACACATATCCTACCGACAGTAAAGTAAAGAAGCCCGATGGAGATCAAGGCGGTTTTATTTTATTTTTTAATTTTATAAAGTTGTTGTAAAATTAGAAATACCCAAAAGCACCTGGTTCAACATTTATTGTTTATTTATTTATTTAAATCATTATTTTCATGTGATTAATGTGATTGATAACATGTTCATGCATTGTATGCTCATGCATTTCATTTGTAGAAACATGATTATGAGGATTGTCCTGTATGTTTATATGAATTGTTTTGTGAAATCAATTGCATGTAAATTACTTAGTTTTATTTTGAAAACTTGGTAAAATATGACACCATAATGTTAAGTCTTTATGACTTAATTTCTTTAAACCAACTTTATTTTAAAAGTGTTTAAGTAAAGTTTAGATGAACATGATTGGTAATTTAAAATTGGATATGGACCTAGAAACTCGCTTTCTTTCCAAATTTAATTATGTTCATAAAGTTTAAAGAAACTATAATTAATTTGGAATTAATTAGGTTAAAAACACTTATTTCAAAATAGTGAGTGGGAGAGGGTTGATATCTCAAACATAACCCATGGTCTCCATTATTAATATAACACGATGAGATATGAATAACGCCTCGCGACGGCTTTGTTTTCGTCCCCCTAAGGAAGGTGTCTAGACATATCAATAGCAAGGTTGTATTTCTTACATAGATAGGAACTAATGATGTATTTTAGGCTTGACCGACCCTTAGGCGGCAAGCCCTAAGTTAAGTCATGAATTTCGAAATAATGGGTTACACTCACAAAGTTATGATTAAGCTTTTACAGTGGATAATCATAACTTGACCAAACTAAGCGGTACTTTATTATTTAAAATAGAAAATAAAGAATTATTTTATGTATTAAACAATAAAGATAAGAATGTCTTATAAATTCTCTAAAATTAATTTGACCGACCCTAAGGCGGCACTTTAATTGTTAGAAAATTTTATCGTGGAAATTATTCTTTATTTTATGTGTTTTAATTGTGCTCATGCATCACGTTTAATTTCCAAAACTTTGATATTTATTTTTCTAAATATAATAATATTTGTATTTTTTTATTTTATTCAGAATATGTCTATCTCTGGAAATCCCATCACTGCTTTGATTGCACAAGAAAAATTAACTGGTGATAACTTCATAAAATGGAAATCAAATATGAATCTGTTGTTGGTTAGTAAAAACCACAAGTTTGTCCTAAATGAGGAATGTCCTGAAGAACCTGGCGTCAATGCCCCGAAACATGTTCGGGACAAATTTGATGCATGGATTCAATCCAATAACAAAGCCAAGTGTTATATGCTTGTAAGCATGAGTGATGTCTTACGAACAAAGCATGAATCCATGGAAACTGCTTTTGAGATATTAGAATCTCTTAAGGAAATGTTTGGGCGCCCATCTGATCAAAGTCGTCATGAGGCTACTAGAACCTACATGAATGCTAAGATGAAGAAAGGTCAATCTGTGCGTGAGCATGTTTTGAACATGATCAGTGTACTTCATGAAGCTGAGACGCATGGAGTAGTCATGGATGAAAAGACACAAGTAAGCATTATACTTGAGTCTTTAACTCCTGCTTTTTCTGCAATCACAACAAATTATGTCATGAACAAATTGGATTTTAATATGACACAATTGCTGAATGAATTACAAACTTTTGAGTCTTTGAATAAGACCATCTCAAGTCAGGCTAAAGCAAATGTTGCTGAAGCGAAACCATCTTCTTCTAAGAAGAAAAGAAAAGGCAGCAAACCTAAAAAGGAAAATCCAAAAAAGGCAAAGAAGTCATCCAAGGCACCCGAGAACAAAAAGAACAATGACCCCAAACAAAAGGCACCCAAAGGAAAGTGTTTCCATTGTAATGTCGATGGTCATTGGAAGAGAAACTGTCCAAAGTATCTCACCGAGCTAAAAGAGAAAAAGAAAGGTAAATCAGATTTACTTGTACTCGAAGCTTGTACGGTGGAACAAGATAAATTATCATGGATAGTTGATTCTGGTTCCACTAATCATGTTTGTTCTTGTTTGCAGATGTTTGAGTCCGCAAATTAGTTGGAGCAAGGAGAGATGACTATTAGAGTGGGAAGTGGAGCGCTTGTTTCAGGTAAAGCATGTGGAACAGTCCATTTGAATTTTAAGAACAATTTTCTAGTTTTGAATAATGTGCTATTTATTCTTGCTATTACTAGAAACATTATTTATTTATCATTGTTACATGAACAAAAATTTGGCATTTCTTTTAATAATAATATGATTTTTATTTCAAGGAATGGGAACAATATTTGTCATGCAAAACAAAAGGACGGGCTGTACATACTTAATCCAATAGAAAAATTGCTCAATAATTCTGAATTGTTTAAAGTAGTTGTTCCACAAAGTAACAAAAGACAAAAGGTTTCTAAAGAAAATGACACATATCTATGGCACTTAAGATTAGGTCATATTAGTCTAGATAGGATAAACCGGTTAACTAAAGATGGACCTCTAAGGGAACTAACAGTTGGGACCCTACCGGTTTGTGAATCCTGTTTAGAAGGAAAATTGACTAAACGACCTTTCACTTCGAAGGGAACTAGAGCCAAAGAACCACTAGAGCTAATACATAGTGATGTATGTGGTCCAATTAACATTCAAGCTCGAGGTGATTATGAATATTTTGTCACATTTACTGACGACTATTCTAGATACGGTCATGTGTACCTAATGCTTAAGAAGTCAGAAACTTTTGATAGGTTTAAAGACTTCAAAGCTTTAGCTGAGAAGCAATTAGGTAAATCTTTAAAAACACTCTGATCTGATCGTGGTGGTGAATATTTGGATTCTGAATTCAAAGATTTCTTGCTAGAGCATGGAATTCTATCCTAACTCACAGCACCTGTAACACCACAACAAAACAGAGTCTCAGAGAGAAGAAAGCGGACCCTGTTGGACATGGTCAGGTTTATGTTAAGCTACTCTTCACTTCCCTTATCATTTTGGGGGTATGCACTT
The DNA here is from genome assembly GCF_963169125.1 of Humulus lupulus. Classification (NCBI taxonomy): domain Eukaryota; kingdom Viridiplantae; phylum Streptophyta; class Magnoliopsida; order Rosales; family Cannabaceae; genus Humulus; species Humulus lupulus. Next base: position 133,791,636 of record NC_084794.1, read on the forward strand.
CAAACGGCTAACTACATTTTGAATGTAGTTCCGTCCAAAGCTGTGACAAAGACACCTCTGAAACTATGGAATGGAAATAAACCTAGTTTATGACATTTCCGTATTTGGGGTTGTCCTGCTCATGTGCTAAGACCTAAATTTGGAAAACTGGATTCTAGGTCTGAAGTGTGTATATTTGTGGGCTATGCTCCAGAAACAAGAGGTGGATATTTCTATAGCCCAAGTGATCAAAAGGTATTTGTTTCGACAAATGCAACCTTTTTAGAACACGACTATATGAATGATTTTAAACCTCGGAGCAAAGTAGTTTTAGAGGAACTAATGACAGATAAAATTTCATCTCCATCTTCTTCATCAATTAATGATAAAACAACAGAAGAAACCATAATTTCTGAAAAGGAAAAACCAGTGCAACATCGTAGTGGGAGGATTGTGAGACAACCTATTTGCTACGAACATGAGGCACACGTTCTTGTATCGGATACCGAAAAGGATGATCCATTGACTTTTAAAGAAGCAATGGTAGACCCTGATGTTGATAAGTGGCAAGATGCCATGAATCAAGAAATGGAATCAATGTATTCCAATTTAGTCTGGGAACTTGTAGATCTTCCTGAAAATGTTAAGGCCATTGGATGCAAATGGATCTACGAGAAGAAAAGGGGTGCAGATGGAAAGGTAGAGACATATAAAGCAAGGCTTGTGGCCAAAGGCTACATACAGAGAGAGGGTGTGGACTATGAAGAAACATTTTCTCCTGTGGCCATGCTTAAGTCCATTCTCATACTCTTATCCATAGCTGCCATCTATAATTATGAGATATGGCAAATGGACGTCAAGACAGCTTTTCTGAATGGCCACCTTGATGAAACCATTTATATGGAACAACCAGAAGGGTTTATAAAGAAGGATCAAGAACAAAAGGTATGAAAATTGTTGAAATCCATATATGGATTGAACATAAGCATCAAGATCTTGGAACTTAACATTTGATGAAACTATTAAAACATATGGTTTCGAACAAAATGTTGACGAAGCATGTGTTTATAAATACATCAAAGGAAAAATTGTGGTTTTCTTAGTTCTTTATGTTGATGATATCCTACTCATTGGGAATGATGAAGAGACATTATCAAATGTAAAGAAATGGTTGGCTGACAAATTCCAAATGAAAGATTTGGGAGAAGCGAGCTATGTTCTAGGCATTAAAATTCTAAGAGATAGAAAGAACAAGCTCCTAGCACTTTCACGAGCAAATTATATTAATAAAGTGCTTGAAAGATTCTCTATGGAGAATTCCAAAAAGGGTCAATTGCCGACCAGACATGGAATTACTCTTTGCAAAGATCAGTGTCCAAAGATACCACAAGAGCAAGAGGACATGAGAAAGTATCCCCTATGCATCAGCAGTAGGGAGCCTAATGTATGCAATGTTATGTATTAGACCTGACATATGTTATGCAGTAGGGATTGTCAGTCGTTATCAATCAAATCCAGGTTTGGAACACTGGATTGCGGTGAAACATATTCTCAAGTATCTCAGGAGAACGAGAGACTATATGCTAGTATATTCAGGTAGTGACCTCGAACCTACTGGATACACTGACTCAGATTTTCAATCTGACAAGGATAGTAGAAAGTCTACTTCTGGGTCAGTATTCACTCTTGGTGGTGGAGCAGTTGTCTGGAGAAGCATTAAGCAATCCAGTATAGCTAATTCAACCATGGAAGCTGAATACATAGCAGCTTGTGAAGCAGCTAAGGAAGCAGTTTGGATGAAAAAGTTCTACACAGATTTGGAAGTAGTTCCAAAAGTGGAGAAACCACTTGTTCTTTACTGTGACAACAGTGGTACAGTGACCAAATCTAAAGAACCAAGAAGCCACAAGAGGGGAAAGCATATAGAGCGCAAATACCACTTAGTCAGAGAAATCGTACATAGAGGAAATGTGACCATTCTGAAAATCGCATCAGAACACAACCTGGCGGACCCATTCACGAAGACGCTTCCAGCAAAGCAATTCGAGGGTCATGTACGTAATATGGGATTGAGAGAAATGCCTCACTTGCTTTAAGTACAAGTGGGAGATTGTTAAGAGTATGTCCTAAAAGAATGTAAAGACATTTGTTTTTCTGTGAATAAATAAATACAATGGTTTATTATTATTGTTATATTTAGATTGTTAAATTATTGTTTGAATAATTTTATAAGTATCAGAAAAATTCCATATTCATTATTGAGGATGTGATCTTGTATAAGTATGAGAGAATTAAGATCACATGAATGAATAAAAATAGTCAACAACAACAAATTAAAGTTATGGAATTCTTTAATTGGAGTTGTAAGTACGGTTTACTGAGTATCATAATGATACAAATAATCTAGATTCAGATTATTGATGTGGTAAGACATCTCGATAAAAGTGCTTTATATAATATGATTATACATGACATGGGCCGATATGAATTAAAGTCTTTATCCAAAAATCATTTAACAATAAAGACTTCTAATTCATATCATAACTGATGATCATTTATAGATCAACCTAAATCCTGAGTGTTCATGAACTCTTGTTCATGTTTATTAAATCTTTTGATTCATTCTTTAAGGTCTCTTCAAAGAATGAGGCTAATGACTTTTGTTTTGGAGATTTAATATCATGGATGGCTGGGAACATGTATCAACAATACAGAATCTAATCTTTCCTAACGGATCGTATATTAGTTCCCTTAAGGGTTAATTCTGGAACTGAATGATTTTGAGCTCAAATCTATAATTAGATTATGGGATATTTGCAGCATAAGTACCCAATGTTTGGGTTTTGTATGCGGCATAGACCTAATGTTTATTTTTAGTGGCAAAAGTACCCAAAGTCAGTAAAACTGTAATTCCGTCAGTCTCCTCCGTTAGGTTTCCGTTTGTGATGACTGGACCAACACGTGTCACTTCGTGATTGGTCCAACTCAATAATATTTTAAAAATAATTATGATTTGGACCAATAAAAACGTGACACATATTTTCCTAACGGGGGAGACTGACGGAATTACAGTTTTACTGACTTTGGGTACTTTTTCCACTAAAAATAAACATTGGGTCTATGCCGCGTACAAAACTCAAACATTGGATACTTATGCCGCAATTATCCCTTAGATTATGGATTAATTATTCACTAGTGAATTAATGGTGCTTAAGGAATAAGAAGTAAATTAGAAAGGTAAAATGGTAATTCTTCCATTCTAATTTATGAACTAATTAATTAGAGGGTTGAACTATTGAAAGATGGTTATATCAATGGATGACTTAATATAAGATTTCTGTAAAAGTATATCTATAACATAAAGATTGCAATTCTGAATTTATAGTGGAGTAATATCATAACTAATAAATTAACTATTATAATTAAAGAGTTTAATTATTTAGTTTATTTATAGGAGCTTAATGTTATAGGTCCATGGTCCCCAAAATGGCTCAAACAAACACTGACAAAGGTAAACACAAAAATGGGCAAAAAGGACTTATGTGATAAGTAAAATATTTTTCTATGTATCAAACATAATTATTGTTTAATTATGTGTAATTAATTAATTAAGAATTAATTAATTATTTGATTTAATAAAAATATAATTAATTTTGAATTAATTTATTTTTTTGGGATTTTTGGTATTTAAATAATAATAAAAATTGGGAAAAATCACATGCCATCACTTGCATGTGGTACATGTGTAGCACAGTGCACAGTCACTGTGCTACACGCATAAGAGACTGTGAGCAGTTTCTTGGTTCCACAATTTTAGTTATTTAAATATTAAATAAATAATGAGATATTTTAATATGATTAAAATATTATTATTTAAACAAAAAATCTGATAACTGATCAATTATTTTAAATTGTTTAAAATAACAAATATTTTAATATATTGGATATATTAAATATAGGATATTAGTTTTACAGAACGTAATTTTTCAGTGATAGAAAAATATCTAGAAATCTCTCTCAGAGAAAGAGAGCAATGATATAAACAAAAGTCATTGTTCTTCACAAAACTTAGGTCCAAACTTTATCAAATCTCATGTGTTGAGAACATCTCATAAATAGTTTTTTTCCTATTGTTTGTATAGCGAGCCCACACTCGTTCTTTGTGTGCTGAGAACATTTTGGAAGATCTTGGTGTGAAATCTCAAGGATTTAGCCATACAAAAAGATAGCAGCAAGGAAGGACCTGAGGTAATTTTTTTTTCTGTTCATGTCTTTGATTCAATATATATATGCATGTGAAGAAGTAGATCTAGAAATCTTATGGGATTAAATTAACAATTTGATTGTTGTTCCGCTGCGTATAATCTCTTATTTGATCAATAAAATCCTACAAATAAAACACAGAAACTAGTAAAGAAAAAGTTTCTTCGAAGCAAAAAGACTTACAGTGTGTTCGTTGATAGAAGAAGTAGATTTTGCAAGAGAGAATGCCTGAAAGACTCCTAAGTAATTGAGCAACTGGGTTTCAAAGAGTTTTTGCACAAATGGTTTTTGGGTTTTCTCTAAGAAAGAAGAAGGGTTTTCTCTAAGAGAAGAAGGGTTTTCTCTAAGAAGAAGGGTTTTTGGGTTTTTGGGTTTTCTCTAAGAAAGAAGAAGGGTTTTTGCACAAATGGTTTTTGGGTTTTCTCTAAGAAAGATTTCGAATAAAAGGTGAACTGTGGAAATTGTTTACCCTATTTATATGTAAATGGCATAGATCAATTTGAGCCATCCAATTTGGTCAGTACAAGATCCAAAGGCTATGTTTCAAAGCACAATACAGCGGCAAAAAGTTGACAAGACAATTATTGCAGTCCTCGAAACCCGAACAGATGCCAATTGTAGTGTTCGTGTCCAATACTCGAGTAGTGGGCAGACATGGTTTATTGCAATAGAAGTCTAAAAGTCCCTACTGTGTAGGTCAAAAGGTGATGTCATAAACCACGAGCAGGGACTTGGGGGGCAAATGTGTACCCTAATTTCAGCATGAGTCTTTCACTCATCTCGTGTACAGCTAGAAAATAAATGCATGGAAGAAATAGCCAAGGAGTCCATGTATTTTCCACATAGACAGCACGGTTTTCATGACGGTTTTACGAGGTAGGGATGCATAAATTGATAAGTGCGAGCTTATAATATTTATAAGGCACCACCTCCATAGTACGAGCTCGAAGGCATATCCAGCCCATGGTAACTTAGATATATGGTGGCTCCGCGAATCCCCGAAGACCCGAATATTTTATACGATCATTAATGGCCAGCCTGTGATATTTAATATCCCAGATATTAGGAGACTATTTATTTCGTGATAAGATCACATCCTAGTATAAATGGGAATATTTCATATTAAATGTAATAAATATGTAAATCTGTGATTGACTTAGACGGTTACCCAAACCTGTCCAAGGAATTTCTCTATAAATACTGAGAATGTTGGACAGGAAGAGGGAGGATTATTCTGTACTACTGAAACTCTGCCAAAATTTAGAGAGAAAAGCAGTAATAATATAGACTCGTGGACTAGGTGGATTTTAACCACTGAACCATGTAAAAAGATCAATGTTCTTGAGAGTTATTTTCTTATATCAGTTTATCATCAAGCGCTAATTCAACCTTGTTATTTTCTTAATTCACTGTTGGTGAAAAACCGCGTCAACAGAGGCAAACATTCATTCCTAGACCCTTCAAAGTCCAATACACATGCTCTCAGCATGTCCTCCAATATCTGGATAATCCTTCCTAATTTACCATTAGTCTGAGGATGATAAGTTGTACTGAACTTCAGCTGTATACTCGTCGCTTTCTATAAACCTTCCCAAAACTTGGAAGTAAAGATAGGGTCTCTATCCAATAGGATAGACCTCAAAATCTCATGAAGGAAAACTATCTCTCTCACATCAAGATCTACATAATGATCAACTGTATTATTCATCCTCACTAATACAAAGTGACCTGACTGCGTATACCATTCCATAACGACCCAGATTGAATCATACTAGCCCACTATCCTGGAAAAACCCACCATGAAATCCATTATGATGTCCTCCCACTTCCGCTCTGGGATACACAAAGCTTGGCCTCACTAGTTTCTGATACTCTACCTTCACCTTCTAATAGGTCAGGCACTTTGCCACGTACTTAGTTACATCCCTCTTCATCCCAAGCCACCAATATAAAGCTTTCAGATCCTGGTACATCTTCATGGTGCTTGGATGTAGAGAATGAGGGGTATTATGAGTTTCATCCAGAATCTCTCGTCTGTTCCCAGTGTCCATCAAAATAAAAATCTGATCCTTGTATCTTAATAAACCCATGCCTGACATTGTATAGTCCTTAGCTATTCCATCTAGAACATCCTCTCTAATCTTTCCCGATTGTGGGTCACTCAACTATTTTTCCTTGATCCTCTCTAAAAGTGTAGACAATAACATAATGTTGGCCAACTGACCCACCAGTAACTCTATTCCAACTCTGGTCATATCCTTCGACTGGCGTGATGCATAGGCAATAACCTTTTTAGTCTGTATAAGAACACAACATAAACCTTGTCTCGAGGCGTCACAATAAACCATAAACTTGTTTTGATCTATAGGAAGACTCAAAATTGGAGATGTAATTAATCACTTCCTTAGTTTCTGGAAGTTGTTCTCACCCTTATCCGACCATGCAAACTTCTGATTTTTGCATGTCAACTCTGTCAATGAGGTAACAATCCTTGAGAACTCTTCAACAAAATGCATGTAATACCTTGCCAATCCAATCTCTGACTAAGATTATATCCAAAATATCGTCGATAGAGACGATCACAAAACAATCTATATAATCTTCGAATACCCTGTTCATCTGATCCATAAAAAAAACTGGGACATTAGTCAATCCAAAATACATGACCAAAAACTCATAATGCTCACATCTAAAACAAAAAGCAGTCTTCTACATAATCCTTCTCCCTGATCCTCAGCTGGTGATAACCAGATCAAAGATCTCTCCTGGAGAATACTGTCTTATCTTGTAACTGAACCTTTAGTTCCTTTAGCTTCATTGGAGCCATTCAATACAGTACCCTAGACACGGGTTCCATCCCTGGCACCAAGTTAATGACAATTCTATCTTTTGATGTGAGGTAACCCTGACAGATCCTCTGGAAACACGCCCAAAAACTCACAAACTAATCTAATATGTCATAGTCCCACTGGCACAACCTGAGTGGTATCGACCACACTAGCTAAGAATCCTATGCATCCTCTCTGCAATAGGTTTTTAGCTCTAAGTACAAATGTCATAAGAATATGGGGTCCATGCACAGTGCCAACATATATAAAGGGTTTCTCACCCTCGGGCTTAAGGGTTACCATCTTTTCTTCCAATCTATCATTGCCCCATACTTGGCTAACCAATCCATATCAAAGATCATATCAAAGTTGGTCATAACCAACTTTATAAGGTCAACTAATGAGTCTTTTCCCATATTAATCTAACCCATCTCTTAAAATTACCAATAGGATACCAAATTCTCATCACAACATAGCCACGTGATCCACATACCAAGTCTGTGCCTCTACTAAATGCAACAAAACAAAGAACAACATGGCACCAAAACCAATCAATACAATACAAGAATCAAAACTAGGAAGTTGACCTGCCACCACCGAGGGACCCGCCTCAGCCTCATCTTCTGACTCTGAATGCGTCGGAGTGAATACTTAAGCTGGATTCGAATTATTTGCTTCATTTGATTATTTCTTCTTCAACCCTGGGAAATCCCTCTTGAGGTTCCTAACTATCCCACATGAGAAACATCTCTTTGCTCGGTATTCTCCCAAATGGTGCCTCCTACATTTCGGGTAAATTTTCCAATTCCCATCCTCGCCCTAATGGCCAATCTGAGCACTTCAGAACCCCTTTTCTAGTCCAGAGGTACCGAATATGTTGATAACTTTTCTTTCTTGATCAATGAGGCCACTACCCCTGCCTGATCCAATAGACAAAGGTGTCACTAACTGAGCTCCGTGCTCTGTGGCACTCTCCCTCCGAATCTCATTTCCTATGCCCTCAACAATAAGGGCCCTCCCTACCACCTGGGCGTAGGTATAGATCTTATGTACTGGGGCGATTCTAACGCCCTGAGCTATTCTGGAATTCAATCCCTGGATAAATCGATCATTCTGAGCCACATTTGTGGGCACCATATCAAAAGCAAACTTTGCCAACACATTGAATTTGTTAACATATTATGTTACTGTCATGTTTCCCTGATTCAAGTTCAGAAATTCATTTGTCTTTGTAGTCTTAACTGCATCACAATAATATCTTTCATTAAACAACTACCTAAATTCCTCCCAATTCATCATAGTTGTATTTTTCATCTGAGATACCACTTCCCACCAAGTCCAGGCATCTTCCCATAACACATATATAGCACAGATTGCTCTATCGTGACCCACCACCCTCATACTGTCGAGGAAGGAACTTATCATGCCCATCCATTGGTCAACTCTAAATGGATCTAGGCTTCCCTCAAAAACTCGAGGGTAATATTCCTAAAATCTCTCATATAGAAATTCCCATCTATTCTCAACCCTAGGCTGAGCCAAAACTGGTGCCACTCCTGGCATAACCAAGGAAGAGGTGTTTGATAAACGAGTTTTAGGCTCGTTTATGGTCCTAGTTTTTAGGCTATTTTTCATTAGTTAGGATTGTTTTATTTTGGATTTATGCTCGTTTGTTCTTGTTTCAGGGTTATTGATGTTAAGTGATGCAAATATTGGAAAGGAGCGAAAATGGAATGAAATCGAGGCGGATTTGTGACTTTTGGTGGTTCTGTAAGTAGCGCTACAGCGCTACCTTGGGAGCGCCGTAGCGCTAGGAAGAAATCTTGAAGAGGCTCAGCACTGACTTTAGCGCTACAGCGCTACAACATCAGCGCTACAGCGCTTGGACGCAGTTTTCAGGAAGTTAGTTCCTGACTTTAGCGCTACAGCGCTACCAAAAGAGCTACAACGCTGGTGCCCAGATTTTTCCCCCATTTTGGCTCTGACTTTAGCGCTACAGCGCTAGGGTCGCGATTTCTGATATACCTGGCTATTTTTTATGCGCAATTCAGTCTTTTCCAGAGGGAACTTTTGGTAGGTTTGATTGGAATCATATAGGCGACTGAAAGATGGCAAAAGGACAACGACGGCTGGAGTAAGAACACCATATTGGAGGATTCGTCCCTGAGTTTTTCATCTTTTTCTGTCAATTTTCATGTTTGTAATTGAACAAGTTTTTGGCTAGAATGAATATCATAGGCTAAATTTTCTTTTAGGGCTTTTATGTGAATCTTTTGGAAACCCTTGTTATGGTTTAATGCAAAATTGATATTCTTCTTCATCTCTTTCAATTCCTTGCAATCTATGTTAATTGTGCGATTATTGATTGATCACCTCTAATTGCTATTTTATGAATCAAATTGAAATCTGAAAAGTAAAATTTGATATGCTTTGATTGTTTGGATGCAAATTTAATTTAGAACGAAAGTATCTAGATTATTTGTTTATTTTCTGAGTTGCGTGGCTAATGCCCTCTACATGATTCAACTTACCATAGAAATATAGGAAGTTGTCATTTAGATTGAATTTCATAAGTCTTGACAAGATTATGAATTGTTGTTGCAACTTATTTTTGAATAGGGAGAAGGGGATATAGATGCTTGCATTAGGAAATAACAGGGTGGAAAAATAGAGAATCATAATTGTCCTAATTGTATCTTCTTTGTTAATTTGTTTAATTCTTCACTGCGCTTTGTTAGTATTTTTCTTAGTTTAAAATCTCTGATAATTGTTTAATCAAATAGAATTAAGGGATTAATTGATTGGTAATTGATAAATCAGTCCTTGAGGACGATACTTGGTTTTACCATTTTATTACAAGTTTGCGACTGTGTGCACTTGCATAGCTATAAATTTCGCAACAAGTTTTTGGCACCGTTGCCGGGGACTGAAAATAATTATCAATATCAGTCTAATTAATTTTTATTCTAATTTGATTTTAATTTATTTGTTTCTAATCTGTTTAGTTGCTTAATTTTTCTATCTCAGGTGAATTTTGGTATATGCGTGGCAGAAAAGGAAAAGCCACACTTGTTCCTCTGAATCCCGAGATTGAAAAGTCTTGCAATCAAATCAGAAAGAACAAGAGAGAGGCCCAGAATTCTGTGAAGATGGCACAGAATGACGGGGATGGCAGGAATGGTCTAAATCCAGGAGTTGTACAAGGGGTTCAGGCTCAGACCAATGCTGAGAGGAGCCTGAGAGATTATGTGCTACCCACTCTGACGGGAGTACAAAATAGTATACGCCCACCAGCTGTAGAGGCCAACAACTTCGAAATCAAGCCTGCTATTTTACAAATGGTGTAGTCCTCTGTGCAATTCAATGGGTTTCCCTCTGAAGATCCTCACACCCATTTGTCCAACTTTCTGGAGTTGTGTGGAACCTTCAAATATAATGGGGTGAGTGATGACGCAATCAAGCTTAGGCTCTTCCCATTTTCTCTAAGGGACAGAGCTAAAAGTTGGCTGAACTCTCTGCAGCCAAACTCCATTGTCACCTGGCAAGATCTAGCTCAGAAATTTTTATCCAAATTCTTCCCTCCGTCAAAGGCTGCTAAATTGAGGGGAGAGATAAATAACTTTTGCCAGAATGACGGAGAGTCACTGTATGAAGCTTGGGAACGGTTTAAGGAACTCCTGAGAAGATGTCCTCATCATGGCATTGAACAGTGGATGCTAGTACAGAATCTCTACAATGGTTTATGTCCAACAACCAGAACCATTATAGATGCTGCAGCGGGTGGTACGTTTATGAGTAAGAGTGCAACTAGTGCATATGAGCTGCTAGAAGACATGGCCACAAACAACCATCAGTGGTCTGAGGAAAGATCATCAGGAGTTAGAAAGGTAGCTGGGGTGCATGAGCTGGATGCAATCACTGCTTTAACAACGCAAGTAGCCTCTTTGACCAAGCAGTTGCAACAGAGCAGTGTATCTGCTAATGCGGTTCAGATGGCAGTGAGGTGTGAAATGTGTGGTGGTGCTCATTCTGTCGATCAGTGCCCTATCTGTATGAATAATAACACCCCAATGGATCATGCTCAAGTTCAAGCGGTGGGAAACTTCCGAAGGCCGCTCAATAATCCATTCTCCAACAACTACAATCCTGGGTGGCGAAATCATCCCAATTTTTCGTGGAAGAATAATCAAGGCCAACAACCTCAGTTTCAGGGCCAATTTCAGAATAACATGCCTCAGCCACCTATGAATCAAGCTTCATCATCACAACAGCTTAGGCCTCAACAATCAATGCCTCAACCTGAGAGGCCTAATGAACTGCAAGCTGCCTTGTTGACTCTTACTAATACTCAGACTCAATTTATGACTGAGACCAGATCCTCTATTCGAAACCTTGAGACACAGGTTGGGCAGTTGGCCAATATGCTCAATAACAAACCCCAGGGAAACTTGCCTAGTAACACTGAAGTCAACCCCAAGGAGCAAGTTCAGGCAATTACTCTGAGGAGTGGGAAGCAAACTGAGCATCCTAGACCTCCACAGGCAGTGGTTCAGAATAAAGAGATGGGTGAACAGTCTGGTTCAGAAAGGGTTACTGAAGACCATCAACAGTCAGAACAGAGTCCGCCAGTTGTTATTGAACAGCCAGTTAGAGTTCCATACCCTCAGAGGCTTAGAAAGACTACACTTGATAAAGAGTTTTCTAAGTTTCTTGAGGTGTTTAAAAAGCTGCACATAAACATTCCTTTTGCGGAGGCCTTGGAGCAGATGCCCAGTTATGTTAAGTTCATGAAGGAGATTCTGTCAAAGAAAAGGAGAATGGAGGACTATGAGACTGTAGCACTCACTGAAGAGTGCAGTGCAATTTTACAAAGGAAATTACCCCAAAAGCCGAGAGATCCGAGGAGTTTCACCATACCTTGCACCATTGGCAAGTTTGAATGCAAGCACGCCTTATGTGATCTGGGGGCAAGTATTAATCTGATGCCTTTATCTGTGTTTAAAAGACTTGGTTTGGGGGAGGCAAAACCAACAACTGTCACTTTACAGCTCGTAGACCAATCGTTAACACATCCACGAGGTATTATTGAGGATGTTCTTGTGAAGGTGGATAAGTTCATATTTCCAGCTGACTTTATTGTTCTAGACATGGAGGAGGACACAGATGTCCCAATTATTCTTGGTAGGCCATTTCTAGCCACAGGCCAAGCTCTTATTGATGTTCACAAAGGAGAGCTTAAGCTTAGAGTTCAAGGCGATGAGGTGGTCTTTAATGTCTTCAAGTCTATGAAGTATCCGGTGGCTAGTGATAGTTGCTTTTATGTGGATGTGATAGAAAAGGCAGTCTCCAAGAGAAGGATGAGCAGTGATGCCTTAGAGGCAGTATTATTGGGTGATGAGGGCGATGATGCTGATGATGCTGAGATCAGAGAATGTGTAAACTGGATCAACTCTTTCTTACCATATTGGAAGAAGTTTCAAGAACTAGCAGATGCGACTGATAAACCGCTAACCTCCATTCAGCAGCCACCACCGTTGGAATTAAAGGTCCTCCCAGATCACTTGCAATATGCTTATTTGGGAGAGAATGAAACTTTACCGGTCATTGTGTCAGCTGACCTGTCAAAGATAGAATTGGAGAAACTATTGAGGGTTTTAAGGGAGCATAAATTGGCCATTGGGTGGACCTTGGCAGATATTAGAGGAATAAGCCCAGCGACAATGATGCATAAAATCTTATTGGAGGAGAATAGCAAGCCATCCATAGAGGCCCAGAGAAGACTCAATCCAGCCATGAAGGATGTAGTACTTGAGCAAATTCTTAAATGGTTGGATGTTGGGGTGATCTACCCAATTTCTGATAGTGCATGGGTGAGCCCTGTGCAAGTGGTGCCTAAAAAGGGTGGAATGACTGTAGTGAAAAATGAGAACAATGAACTCATTCCAACAAGGACTGTAACGGGGTGGCAGATTTGTATAGACTACCGCAAGCTTAATAAGGCCACAAGGAAGGATCATTTTCCTTTGCCTTTCCTTGATCAGATGCTTGACAGATTGGCAGGCCATAGCTACTACTGTTTTTTGGATGGGTATTCTGGGTATCATCAGATCGCTATTGCACCAGAGGATCAAGAGAAAACAACCTTCACATGTCCTTATGGCACATTTGCTTTCAGGAGAATGCCATTTGGACTATGCAATGCCCCTGCAACATTTCAACGGTGCATGATGGCCATATTTTCAGACATGGTAGACCGGTGTATTGAGATTTTCATGGATGATTTCTCTGTTTTTGGTTCATCATTCGACCTCTGTTTGGGTCACTTGGAGAATGTGCTGCGTCGTTGTAAGATGGCAAATCTGGTAGTGAATTGGGAGAAATGCCATTTTATGGTGAAAGAAGGGATTGTTCTTGGCCATAAAATTTCAAGTGAGGGAATTGAGGTAGACAGAGCAAAAATTTCTACCATTGAAAAGCTGCCTCCACCAGTTTCAGTCAAAGGCGTTAGGAGTTTTCTTGGTCACGCTGGGTTCTATCGGAGATTCATAAAAGATTTCTCTAAAGTGGCCAAGCCTCTCTCAAATATGCTTATGAATGGAGTTGTCTTTGATTTTAATGACGAATGTTTGAGGGCTTTCAATTTCTTGAAAGAAAAGCTTATTTCTGCTCCAATTGTGATAGCTCCGAATTGGGAGTTGCCTTTTGAGTTGATGTGCGATGCCAGTGACTACGTAGTGGGGGCAGTTCTGGGACAGCGGATTGACAAGGTATTCAGGTCTATTTACTATGCTAGTCGGACTCTAAATGATGCTCAGCTGAATTATGCCACTACATAAAAAGAGTTGCTAGCTATTGTGTTTGCTTGTGAAAAATTTAGACCATATCTGATTGGTAACAAAGTGATTGTCTATACTGATCACTCTGCCATTAAATACTTGATGTAAAAGAAAGATGCAAAGCCCCGCCTGATTAGATGGATTCTGTTGCTTCAAGAATTTGACATGGAGATTCGTGACAAGAAGGGCAGCGAGAATGTGGTAGCTGATCATCTCTCTAGACTTGAGGTGGAGGAGACTGAAAATAAGAAAGCTGTGCAAATCAATGATCACTTTCTTGATGAGCAGTTGTTTGGGGTAAGTGAGACTTTAGCTGTCCCTTGGTTTGCAGACATAGTGAACTTTTTGGTTGCAAAAATTGTGCCTTCTGAAATGTCAAAGCAGCAATTAAAGAAATTCTTTTCTGAGGTGAAACACTACTATTGGGAGGAACCTATTCTCTATAGGCACTGTGTTGATCAGATTATCAAAAGGTGTGTTCCTGAAGAAGAGATGCAGTCCATTCTTAATCACTGTCATACTCAACAATGCGGAGGGCACTTTGGAGCATCAAGAACAGCAGCCAAGGTATTACAAAGTGGTTTCTATTGGCCTTCATTATTCAAGGATGCCAATGTTTTTGTCAAAGCTTGTGATAGGTGTCAGCGAACTGGTAATATCTCGAGGAGAAATGAAATGCCTTTACAAGGGATTCTTGAGGTGGAACTGTTTGACGTTTGGGGCATCGATTTCATGGGGCCTTTTCCACCATCTTACAACAATGAATACATTCTATTGGCAGTGGATTATGTATCTAAATGGGTGGAGGCTGCAGCAACTAGAGCCAATGACGGTAAAACTGTGCTTAATTTTCTGCAGAAACATATTTTTACGAGATTTGGCACTCCCCAAGCTCTGATTAGTGATGAAGGGAAACACTTTGTAAATAAGCAACTGGATGCATTGCTGGCTCGTTATGGAGTTTATCACCGTAAAGCTTTGACTTACCATCCTCAATCAAATGGGCAAGCTGAAGTTTCGAACAGAGAAATCAAGAGCATCCTAGAGAAGACCGTTGACAGTTCGAGGAAGAATTGGTCGAAAAAGTTAGATGATGCAATTTGGGCATACAGAACTGCATTCAAAACACCAATAGGCATGTCTCCTTACAGGTTGGTGTTTGGTAAAGCGTGTCATCTGCCAGTTGAATTGGAGCACAAGGCATTCTGGGCTATGAAAAAGTTGAATTTTGATTGGAATGCCGCTAGTGAACGAAGGCTGTTGCAACTGAATGAACTTGACGAGTTCAGAAATGAGGCTTATGAGAATGCCAAGATTTATAAAGAAAGAACAAAGGCTTGGCATGACAAGAACTTAATCAGAAAGGAGTTCCAACCAGGGCAGCAGGTACTTCTGTTCAATTCAAGACTGCGACTGTTTCCTGGAAAATTGAAGTCAAGATGGTCAGGGCCATTCACTGTTGTTCACGTCTTTCCATATGGTTCTGTAGAAGTTCGGGGCAATTCAGGTGATTCCTTTAAAGTCAATGGGCAGAGATTGAAACCTTACTTGGGTGGTACTTTTGATCAAGCAAAGTCTGTCCTCCTTCTGAAGCCTCTTTGAAGAGGGATCCAGCGTCCGGCTAAATGACGTTAAAGACAGCGCTTTGAGGAGGCATTCTCAGTTGTAAATTTATTTTATTTTATTTTATTTGGTTTTGAACAATGTTGGGATTTAGTTTTTAGTTGTTTTTTTTTTTATTTTCATGTATTTTTTTTAAACCGTGAAAATCGTGAAAAAATAGAAAGAAAAAAAAATGGAAAATACAACAATGTGGTGATTTCAGGCGCCATAGCGCTACAGCGCTATACTTGCAGCGCTATGGCGCTCTTCTCAGAGAAGGACAGCACATTCGGGGGTCAACAAGCGCTACAGCGCTATTATACCAGCGCTATAGCGCTGGTTCCAGAGGCCAAGTCCCAAATCGCGTATAAGCGCTACAGCGCTACTCATATAGCGCTATAGCGCTCGGCCCAGTAAACCACTTAAAAAATCAGAAAGGTGCGATTTTTTTCCCTCATTTCCTCTTCTTTCTTTTTCTTCATCCCTATTTTCTTATTCCCTTCCTCTCCATAACCTCCATAGCCTTTCCATTGCAGCCTTTTTCCTAGAAATTTCCCCACACACCCTCCATCTTTCCTTCATTCTTCATCTTATTTCCTTCTTTCTTCCCTTCCATTCCAACCTATTTCAATTTTGCCCCAAATCTGTTTTGCAACCCTAGGAATTCATTGATCTAATTTCTTGCAAAAAGTGGAAATTTTGAAGGGGGTATTCACATTCAAGCGTAAGGGAATCGATTGCAAAGGTTTGGTAAGTGGTCTTCTTCCCTTTCCTCCTCCGATTTGTTTTGTTGTGATATTTGGGATTGGCTGGCCTTGATTGATTGAACAGGGTGAATCCCTTCTGTGGCTTGGGTTTGGGGATTCTAGTTGATTTGCTTGAAAGGTTGAATATTGTTACTGTTTGTGAAGAGGAAAGGGTCTATTGATAGGGGAGGTGCTGTAAAAATTTTGTCTTGTGGTTTGGTGATAATAGAGATAATGGCACCCAAGAGTAGAGCGGGTAGAAATAAGGACAAGGGAAAGGGGCAAGCATCTGCGTCTCAACCTAGGGAAGAAAGTTCTGAGCATGAGTATGATGAGACTCGATTTATCAATTTCCAGGCTCAAGAGCGGTATGAGAAATTTGTCAGGAAACCTTTGATCCCCGAGAGGGAAGTGGAATTTCAGTCTGAACCATTTGCTCATCCGATTTTTGAACGGGTTCGGGTGAATCTCATGAATAGGAAATGGGGCGATTTTGTAACTAGGCTGGCTCAGGCTAATGTGTCGTTGGTGTATGAGTTTTATGCCAACTTACGAGATAAACACAATGACATAGTCTTTGTTCGAGGGAAACGTGTGCCCTTCACTGCTGAAGCGATTAATAGGGTGTTCAAAGCCCCGCATATCAAACAGGAGGAGGAGGAATATGCCCAATTCTTGAGCGGATCTATAGATTTTGCGGCTGTGGCTGATAAACTGTGTTTTGAAGGCGCCCCTTGGAATTTATCTGGCAGCCTCCCTAAAAGTATAGCCTCATGCCAGCTTAACATGGAGGCAAGATTTTGGGCATTCTTTGTGTGTGCTCGATTCATGCCCGTTAGTCATGTATCTGATATGACTAAAGATCGAGCCTTATTGATGTACGCATTGATGCAGGGCATGAGTGTTAATCCGGGTATTTGGATAAAGGCCAACATCAATTTCATTGAAAAAGGGCACACTACTGGAGGTTTAGCCCATGGATCAGTCATCACGATGTTGTGCTGTAAGGCTGGTGTCCCAGAGTTCGTTACTGATATCTATCATTCGCTGCAGCAACCATTATCCATTAATTTGATGAATGACTATCCTGCGCCTTCTTTATATGTGCCGCAAGCAAGAAAAAAGGGAAAGCGTCGTGTGGAAGCTACTGTGGAGGAGGAAGATGAACCAGTTTTATTGGGTGGCGGTAGCAATTCAAGCTTGCAGCAAGTTAATGAGAAGTTTGATTATTTAATCCAACAGAATCAATATGTGGTTCAGCAGCAACATATGGTGAATCAGTATTTAGGTCAGCGATATGATTATGAAGTGAGTCATGTGGCTTAATTAAACAATTTGGTGAACCGCTGGTCGCTAGATGATTCGGATCGCACTTATTTTGCTCCACCTCCACCTTATCCACCGTACTCTCCATTTTACCCTTCGCCTCCACCCCCGTCCTTTACTGGTTTTCCTGCACCTCAACCTCCGCAATCTCAGCCTTTCGAAGGTCCTTCATTCCATCCACCACCACCGCCATACTGATGTGGCTGGTCAGGTAAGTTCTCTTCCCTTGTTCTTTTCTTTATCACATTGGGGACAATGTGCATTTTAAGTTTGGGGGAGAGCTTATTTTAAATTGGTTTGTTTTGTGCGTTGTTTAGTTTAGTCTTTAGTCTGTTTTTTTTTTTCTGTGTTGTTAGTGTAATTGTTAAACCATCATTCGTGTCGGTTGCTGCTTTGTTTTTTCTCGTGAAAAGGAAATTGAATTCAACTGTGTGCTTGGTTCAATTGGTTTAGAGTTTAATTTAAAGGTTTTGTGGGAAATTTTTAATATGTTTTGAAAATGCAACATTTTGGAGTTTATTATATATGTTTGACTAGGGTTGGTGGTATGACAATTTGAATTTGATAGAACTTGCATTGTTTGGCCTTTGAGGCGAAATCCTTGATGACATGTGTTTAGAAAAGTGATTTAGGCAATTTTATTGGATCGATTGTGCCTTTCAAGCCAACCTTGATTTAATTATCCTTAGTCACCCTTTTTTAGCCTTAAACTTGGTTTTTGTTCTTGATTATACTATTTGAGCCTAAATTTCCTAACGTCATTATTTTTGTTTTCCTTTTCCTTTTCCTTTGTTATCATAAGCATATAATTTGTGGGAAAGAAGAATGCAAAATAGTAAGGAATGTAGTATGATTGTGCCAAAAGAAGAGAGAGAGAAGTCTTTGAGAAAATATAAAAAAAAAAAAAAAGAATCACTTTGTCACACTCCTCGATTATATATAGATATGGAAAATCTTTAGTTTGGGGGAGTGTGATTCAAAAAAATAAAATAAAATAAAATAATATATATATATAAGAAAATGAAAAGTGTTGTAATCTCTCTCTCTAATTGTATAAAAGGGTGATTTTTGGGGTGGTAAAGAAAAATTTGGCTGGTTTTAAGGTTGTATGCTTATGGTAACGATTGAGCTCAAATGACAATTTTATCTACCCCTGCCTAAGCCTAACGCTATAACCTGTGAAAGTCCTTTTGATTTCAAAACACGTGTTATTGACATTAGTGGAGAAGGTCAAGTAATGCAAGCATATTGAAAATTTGGTTTGTGGAATTGTCTGGAAGGAGTTGAGCATATATGATAGAGTCCAAATGTTGCAGTCAATTTTCATGATATATTTTTGATTTCCCTAATTGAACTTTACAAATTGGACTTTAAGGCAATTGTGCTGAAATTCTGGTTATTGTTATTGCAATTGAGATTTCATGAGTTTTGGCAAAGCAGTATAGATGGTAATGATGGTTTAGCTTGTTCGTTTTGTCAGTTTAATTTAGGATTTACTCGAGGGCGAGTAAAGATTTAGTTTGGGGGAGTTTGATAAACGAGTTTTAGGCTCATTTATGGTCCTAGTTTTTAGGCTATTTTTCATTAGTTAGGATTGTTTTATTTCGGATTTATGCTCGTTTGTTCTTGTTTCAGGGTTATTGATGTTAAGTGATGCAAATATTGGAAAGGAGCGAAAATGGAATGAAATCGAGGCGGATTTGTGACTTTTGGTGGTTCTGTAAGTAGCGCTACATCGCTACCTTGGGAGCGCCGTAGCGCTAGGAAGAAATCTTGAAGAGGCTCGGCACTGACTTTAGTGCTACAGCGCTACAACATCAGCGCTACAGCGCTTGGACGCAGTTTTCAGGAAGTTAGTTCCTGACTTTAGCGCTACAGCGCTACCAAAAGAGCTACAGCGCTGGTGCCCAGATTTTTCCCCCATTTTGGCTCTGACTTTAGCGCTACAGCGCTAGGGTCGCGATTTCTGATATACCTGGCTATTTTTGATGGGCAATTCAGTCTTTTCCAGAGGGAACTTTTGGTAGGTTTGATTGGAATCATATAGGCGACTGAAAGATGGCAAAAGGACAACGACGGCTGGAGTAAGAACACCATATTGGAGGATTCGTCCCTGAGTTTTTCATCTTTTTCTGTCAATTTTCATGTTTGTAATTGAATAAGTTTTTGGCTAGAATGAATATCATAGGCTAAATTTTCTTTTAGGGCTTTTATGTGAATCTTTTGGAAACCCTTGTTATGGTTTAATGCAAAATTGATATTATTCTTCATCTCTTTCAATTCCTTGCAATCTATGTTAATTGTGCGATTATTGATTGATCACCTCTAATTGCTATTTTATGAATCAAATTGAAATCTGAAAAGTGAAATTTGATATGCTTTGATTGTTTGGATGCAAATTTAATTTAGAACGAAAGTATCTAGATTATTTGTTTATTTTCTGAGTTGCGTGGCTAATGCCCTCTACATGATTCAACTTACCATAGAAATATAGGAAGTTGTCATTTAGATTGAATTTCATAAGTCTTGACCAGATTATGAATTGTTGTTGCAACTTATTTTTGAATAGGGAGAAGGGGATATAGATGCTTGCATTAGGAAATAACAGGGTGGAAAAATAGAGAATCATAATTGTCCTAATTGTATCTTCTTTGTTAATTTGTTTAATTCTTCACTGCGCTTTGTTAGTATTTTGCTTAGTTTAAAATCTCTGATAATTGTTTAATCAAATAGAATTAAGGGATTAATTGATTGGTAATTGATAAATCAGTCCTTGAGGACGATACTTGGTTTTACCATTTTATTACAAGTTTGCGACTGTGTGCACTTGCATAGCTATAAATTTTATTACAAGGCGCTCCCAAGGTAGCGCTGTAGCGCTACTTACAGAACCACCAAAAGTCACAAATCCGCCTCGATTTCATTCCATTTTCGCTCCTTTCCAATATTTGCATCACTTAACATCAATAACCCTGAAACAAGAACAAACGAGCATAAATCCGAAATAAAACAATCCTAACTAATGAAAAATAGCCTAAAAACTAGGACTATAAACGAGCCTAAAACTCGTTTATCAGTGTTCCCTGACAGAACATGTTGTTTTAAACACCTGATCTCTTCCTCTTGCCTCTGCAATCTTAATTGCATATCTGTAAACATATGCTGCCAATTCTAAGGGGTAGGCTGAGGGCTCATGCCCTGGCTGTAATTCCCAGCCTCAACATAAACACTACTGGGTCCCATTAACTTCCTTGGGTACATAACCTTTGAGCTCATCTATAGTCAATAACTTGACCCATTAAGCATGTTGAGCACATCTAAAAACCTTTCCCCATGGGAAAACCAAACAGCACCACATTCACACAGCCTCGTGGTACTAAAATACATGCCCTTAAAATTCATGCATCAATCAATAACCCCTGCTCATGCTTTTTACTTGTAGCGTCTCAGAAATTTTACTTAGCTAGATAGTAGTAGTAGTAGCTTAGTATTTTAGTTTTCGTGGTTATAGGTTCAAGCCGGGATTTAGTTGCAAACTCATAGAGATAGTTATGGATTTTATAAGTTTAGCCTGTAGTTTAGAAATATTAATTTTAACATAAGGTTTGATTAATATAGTTGGTCCTAGAAATGATATTTGGAATAAAGTAAAGTTTAAATAGAATAATTAAGAATGTGACACTTGTCACATGGATGTTTATTAAGGATTTTAGATGAATAAATTAATCAAGGATAAACCTAGGAAGTCTAGAACTTTCCCTCAGCTGTTAGGATCACGTTTTACTCAGTCAAGGTGGTTAAAACAAATTCAAGTGTGCTGAAAGTGTGCAAAAAATGGGTTTGATATATCAGCGTATGCTGATATATCACCTATGATTGATATGGAAAACACGTTGACTTCGCACGAACGAAACCACGGAGGCTCGGGATTATGGGGCAGGCGATATATCGCCTATAAGGGGCAATATATCAACTCCCTTATGCATTTTTTAATTTTCGTGAAATTCGAAACTAGAAACAACCGTCAACAACTTTGACTTGTTCCTGAACATTTTTGATCGAGCTCTGGGCATCAGTGGAGTGAAAAATGTATTTTTAATCATTTATTTATTCATTGAAATGGGAGTTAGTTTCACTCCTTGAAATCTATAAATAAGACCTTTCACTCAACCATTTTCATCATCTTTCAAGCACATTTCAGAGTTTTCAAGCTGCTATTTTCGTTCTAGAGAGAAACACTAGGGTTTTGGGGGTTAAATCTTTCAAATCTAAAGCTTTTCTAAACACTTGGGAAGTAATCTTTTGGAGTGATTTCGGTGTTTGAGGTATAGAACGAAGCCCTAAGATGTCTAAGGTACTTTTAATCTTCAGGTTTAGTCCATTTCCATTCTTCTTATTCTTTCCTTTTATTTCAAAACCTAACTCGTTATAATGACTTTTGGTTAGGTGTTCAATTCTTTGAAACTTAAGGTTTTTGGTAAGTCTTATTCTGATGGCTTAGATATTTTATTCATCTTCTTTTCTCTGGAGGACTTATGGTTTATTTATGTTTGGTTTTAGGAGTTTCGATCCCGCACTTGTCTTCAATATCCTGGATTTTGGTAAGGAAGATTAGGTAGTTTAGTTTATGACCTTGTATACGTTTTGTATGACCTAACATTTCAGGTACAATAAAGGGGTAAGTGTGTCTGGACCTAAGGTGTCCAATGATGTATGACAGACTTATGTCTAGTAGGCTCGGTTGCCAAAATTTTATGACAGACCTAAGTTGATGTTCGGTGTATGACGGACTATTGTCCAGGGCTTAATTGCCACCCCTGTATAAGCACTTATCATTTTATTATATCTGACTTGTTATTATGATCTATGACCTATATTTACGATTATGACTTATGACTATGAACTACGACTTAGATTTTGATTTATGATTATGACTTAGACTATGATATGACCTAGAGTTTTCTAATTAGTATAAATAAGTATGTAATGACTCTTGTGAAAGTTATGATATGTTTGATTATATGACTAACTCTTGTTTGTATTTTCCTTACTAGGCTTAAAAGCTCACCCCTTATGATGTTGTTATTTCAGGAAATTAAAGATAGAAAGGTTGGTGGCGAGTGGGACCTAGGAGCTTCGTGATGTACTCGTGGGGACCATATAGTCGAGTCTGATCAAACAGACCTATTTATTTTTATTAAGGAATGTCTTTCTTTTAATGTTTTATTTAAATGTTGCTCATTTTAATATGTTAAAGACAATTATTTTATGGATCCATATATTTATTTTAAAGTTTTTATTCAATAAAAGAGCAATGTTTATGATTATGATCCAACGCTGAGTTCTCGATAATTTATGCGAAGTTAGGGCGTTATATTACTCTAGCAGGTACATAACATATTCATATATCAATTGAGTAGGTAATCACATAATCATATCAATAGTCAAGGGTCAGGCCCTATCAGAATATCTCATGCTTCCTAATAAGGCATGAAGGTAAAGCATTTATATCTTGTTTAAGCAGTTAAACACACATAAATAGTTACCATACCCTAAGCGGGGCTTGTCTTTAGTGACGAGTATACATGCCAGCTTGACTTCAGGAACCCTTAACCTTGGCACGCTCTAATACCAAGTTGTAACGCCCTACTACCCAGGGACCGTTACACTGTGTATTTTAAATAGTGCTAAACTCGTTAAATAAGTCATTTGCCCATAATCATGTAACTAAACTTGATTAATGGTTCAGGGTTAAATTTTTTGGTCAAATGGTACAAGCGTTTCATTGAAACATTTACTTCCATACATGGGATCCCAAAAATATATTTAAAAAGGATAACTACAACTGAAAAGTTACAACCAGCCAACCTAAGCGGCAAAATAGGGTTTCACCCTAGTTCCTCTTTAAAACCTCGGCCATGGTGTTCGATCAGCCACATATGTAGACATCGTCACATAAGCTCTCCAACTCAAGGTTGGGCCAGGTTTCTTTTCCCCTTACCTGCACCACAAAGCACCTGTGAGCCAAGGCTCAACAAGAAAACTTAAACATGCTCATAAGCAGTCGATAACATATTACCAAATCATACTAAGCATGCCCAGCAGTAATAACCCTACTCATGCATGCATACAATTCATGTAAATGACTACAAGGTCATATGGGGCCCATAGCCCAAGATAAATGATCAATGAGTCATACCGGGGCTTAGTGCCATAATACATGATTAATAAATCATACTGGGGCTCAACGCTCTAGGACATGGGAG
The DNA here is from genome assembly GCF_963169125.1 of Humulus lupulus. Classification (NCBI taxonomy): domain Eukaryota; kingdom Viridiplantae; phylum Streptophyta; class Magnoliopsida; order Rosales; family Cannabaceae; genus Humulus; species Humulus lupulus. The sequence continues at coordinate 133,815,482 of NC_084794.1, forward strand.
TAATACATCACCTCGAGGCTCATTGCCTTATCCTCTGTATAACTAGCCTTGGAGCTGGCCCAGTGTACCTGGAGCTGAATTTTACACGACCAATAGGTCGAACAAGCGTATAATGCGCTCCTGATTAGGAATACTCACATTGACCAACGCTTATTGAGTTATAGCCGTCCTTGACTAATAAGTCAGTGCCTTACAACCAGCACTCATCGTGCTAAGGTCATCCTTGACTAATAAGTTAATGCTTTACGACTAGCACTCAATGTGCTAAGTTCGTCCTTGACTAATAAGTCAATGCTTTACGACCATCACTAAGCATGCTAAGGTTGTCCTTGACTCATAAGAAAAGTCTGGGGCCCTGCCTTAGGATATGGGACTAATAAGTCACCTCGGGGCCCGTTGCCCTATCCTTTATATGACCAGCCTTGGAGCTGGCCCAACGCACCTGGCGCTGAGTTTTTCCACGACCATTAGGTCGAAGAAGTGTATGATGCACTCCTAGTTAGCTTAACCAAAACGACCAGGGCTCAACGCGCTATTGTCGCCCTTGACTCATAAGTCAATGCTTTTCGACCAGCACTCAGTGCGCTATTGCCGTCCTTGATTCATAAGTACAGTCTTTCTTAATTAGATAATGCAAACAGGCATATATCATAGATCAAATATCCAAATACATAGAATTCAACACACTTAATAAATAATCACAAGCATAATCATAATCATGCACAATCTCAGGCGTTCATGCCCTATTCATATTCTGTTCAAAAATTCGGGCAAAGCCATGATCACATGTAGCACATACCAGGTGCAGTTTTCTTACCATTAGTCCAAGCATAGGTTACCAATGAACGACCCTCGAGCACGATCCAAATTTCGAGCCCCTACAGATAACCTAGTCACAACCATAATATAGAATCCCATAAAAAAGGAGTAAATAAAGGCTTCCGAACTGAGTTCTAGCCTCCGGTACGTCGAACTCTACTAAACCGAGTAGTAGGATCGATTCCAAGCCCTTAGGTTTGAATTCCCGTCATTAAAACCTAAGGTGGCCAAAGCTTCCTCGGCGGGCTGTGACTTGCCCCTAAGGGTCGCGGCATGCCTCCCAAACAGGAAACCCCTTGTTTAAAATTCAAAACACAGGACACGGCATGCCTACCCAGATAGAAAAATGAACTCTCAAGGAGAGAATGACATCCCCGCAAGAAGGAGAATGTGGTACAGTCTTGGAGGTCCGTTGACATGTCATAAGATCTTGATTGATACTTTTCTTCCTCGGAAGCACGCCTTTGACACGCGTACTTCCCAGTTTTATGCTTTTGACATGACACACTGCCCAAGAACCTTTATTACATCTTAAAAAGTAGTTGACCAATTATATTTATTTTTGTCATACTAGTTGTATAGTGTAATAGTCTTGAACGAATTTTTAACCCTCCCTCATCCTTTAAATTGAAGAGGAGACGAGAGGGAAATCAAGATTGGGAAAAAGGAGAAAGGAAAAAGGAAAAAGGGCGGATAATAATATTTTCATTCTCTCTTTACTCTTGAAAAATTACTTCCTCAAAGTTTGTCTCATTTTTTGAAACATTTACTATCTTTCCATAACAATCCTTACTATGAATATAGTTTGCAAAAATCCAAAGTGAACACCTTAATTTTAAATAAATTAAAACTATAATTTTAATATTATAGATTATAGAATAAAATTGACAAACTTTATAGGTATTATTTATGTTTTTGCCAAATAAAATTGTTTCAATTGGCTTATCACATTATTGTCAAGGCAATGACAGTATCCCAGATGTGCAACTAAAATTCATAAAATGAATAAAAAAATTAAATTAAATGAGAAAATAGAAAGAGTGCTTTGAAGAGATTTTAAAGTGTCACATCATCTCCTTGAAGCTCTCTTTTATATTAAGTTTGTTATGAAGTTGTTTCATTTTATTTCATTCAATTTTTTTTTTTAAAATGAAAATGATTAAACTTTTTCAAAATATCAATAAACTATACCCATCTTCAAAAATAAATTATTATAATAATACTAATTTGAATATAACTATTCAGAATTTGAATAATTGGGTTATGACTCTATTAATTACTTTTATATTTTTTATTATTTATCCATCAATTTTTTTAATTAAGTATATGATCATTATGAATTTTAACTATGATCATTGCTATAATAATTTTGCGATCCCTGATTTTTCTTGTTTTTACACAATCACACAGATTTGTACCATCCTAAAAAAAATAGAACCTAAAACAGTTGTATTGTACAAAATCACAAAGCCAACAAATCAAATTTTGTTTAATTTTGTTTTTAGTTTTCTTATTGATTTTGTTTTTTTTTCCTGCAATATTTAAAATTTGTTGGTTGGTTCTTAGATCTCCATTTTAAAAAAAATAGAATAATTTGGTAGAAATATTTATTCTAGCAATAATTGTTTTTTTCTTCATTTTTTTTTATTAAATGTTAAACGGTTTTGTATAGCCTTTGGTTTCATATTTTCCTCATGAATAAAATCTAAGACATGGCATAAAAGGATACTGTAACATACAAATCAAAGGTACTCGATCTGATGGTGGCACAATGCTTTTGGAGATTTGAAAAAGTATAGGATTACAAATAACATCATGTTAACAATCTCAATACCACCCACACCACATAAACATCCGATAACATCTAAAACATAATAGAAAAATAAGACGAAGATGTTAGAATATAAATATCAATAATTTAAAATAAAACCTTAAAGATTAACAAATATTAATAATTGAATAAAATCCTGAGAGGATTGTGTTATCGTTAACACGTAAATCAATCAAATTTGGAAATATGAATTGTAATTGATTGAAAATTGAAATTGAAAGAGTTTTAGAGAGAAGAAAAAAAAAAGAGAAATTAGAGTAGAGGAAAATATGAGATTAATATAGAATATTTAGAATATATATAGATTCACAAAGATATATTTATATATATTTAAATAATAATATCTTATAAAAATCTCATTTAAATTTAAAAAATTAAATTTATTATTATTATAACGTGTATGGTAATTTATTAGTGTGACTACATTTTTTTTAACAAAAAATGAATTAATATGGTAAATATGAAATGGGAGAAAACGTACCTAAAAAATCGAGAGAAGAGTTTTTAATTTTAGATATTTATAGATATTTAGATAGTTTATATATTATAGATTTTCTTCTTTAATTATCAACTAGTAATTTTATAGATATTTGGATAGTGTAGATATTATATTTTTTTGTTTTTTAATTATTAAATAATAATCATAAATTTGAAAAAGAATTAAAAAATGTGAAAAATTTAGAAAATAGAAAGGGTGGTTTGTTTTTTTTTTTTTTTAAATAATTAATATGGTAAATAAGAAATAGGAGAAAACATACCTAAAAAAATCTTTTCAAGAGTTTTTAATTTTAGATATTTAGATAGTAACTACTAATATTTCAATAGTATGAGTTTTTTTATATATATTTAAAAAATAATTATATGTGAAAAAATTAGAAAATAGAAGAGTGGTTTGTTTTATTTATTTTTTAAATAATTAATATGGTAAATAAGAAATAAGAAATAAGAAATAGGAGAAAACGTAACTAAAAAAACGTGTGAAGAGTTTTTAATTTTAGATATTTATAAATATTTAGATAGTAACTATTAATATTTGATTTTTTATATAAATTTTTACAAAATAATTATATATATTAGTACTCGTGATTTACCTATAAATAATTACATAAATTTCACGTTAGATATTTAATAGATGATTCTAACCAGTTTGATAATAATAATTATAACAACTTGACATTTAAAATTAATAATAATAAATATTTTTTTTTAGAAATAAGACTATTATACGTAATTATATTAAAAACTCTTGTATACATATATAATTTATACTAATGTGTAACTAAATTTAAAATAATATTTAAAATTAATAATAATAAATATTTTTTTAGAAATAAGACTATCATACGTAATTATATTAAAAACTCTTGTATATATATATATATAATTTATACTAATGTGTAACTAAATTTAAACTAATGTGTAACTAAAGTAATTTTTTTTTTAAAAAGTAAACGTGTTAATATGGATTGTGAAATGTTTCTTTTTTTTTTAAACAAAAAAAAGAGAAGACGTTAGGTGTAATGAGATCAAGAATCATGGTATTATATTATATAACATGAATTATTTATATATAATATTTATTAATTTAAATAAATAGCTTTTAAATATCTTATTTAAATTTAAACTAATATGCAACTAAAATGAATAAAAAAAAATTAAAGGAGAAAATAAAAAGAGTGCTTTGAAGAGATTTTAGAGTGTCGTATCATCTCCTTGAAGCTCTTTATATATATATATATATATAGTAGAAAATAGAAAGAGTATTTTTTTTTAAATAATTAATATGGTAAATAGTGGTTTGGGAGTACAATTTAAAGATTGATGTTAGCTAGTATTGGAGGAAGTTGGCTAACTTGAGATCTTACCTGTCCTTAGCTGATTTGGAGGCTTTGGTTACTAAAGGGAAGCTCAATCTGGGTTCTCTTTATAATAACCGTCTGTTGCAGCTGGAAAATGTCAGTTATACTAATGTTATTTGGTGTAAGCTATCAATTCCTAAACACATGTTTATTATGTGGCAATCGGTCCAAGGCCATATGCGTACTCTGGATAAGTTGCTGCATTGTCATGTTAGAGTTGACTCTAACTTGTGCCTTATTTGTGAGAATGGATGGAGACTCATGCCCACTTATTCTTTGACTCCGCTTTTTCTCAAAGATTAATGATCCGGGTTAGGGATTAGCTTGGAGTTGCCATTTGGCCTTCTAAGTATCTTGAGTGTCTCAATTGGAGGGAAGGGAAACCCAAAGGGCTGCTGCAAAAAATTGCAGCTGCTGCACTTGCCACAATATACTTTATTTGGCTGAATAGAAATTCTTGTGTGTTTGATTGTATTGCTTATCCTGTTTAGAGAGTTGATCATTTGATTAAAGAGTGTATGAAGGCTAGAATGCTATGCCTTGCTAGAAAGAATCTTTTGAAAAAAGAGAAGGTCATGTTTGATTTTATTCGCAAGTTGTAATCTGGTTTTTGGCAGTTCGCTGTGAGCTCTTTGTTTGTGGTTTAATTAAGTTTCTTTCTTGAGAAAAAAAAAGGAGAAAACGTACCTAAAAAAAGTATGAATATTTTTTAATTTTAGATATTTAGATAGTAACTACTAATATTTCAATAGTGTGATTTTTTTATATAAATTTAAAAAATAATTATATATATTAGCACTTGTGATTTACCGATAAATAATTATATAAATTTCTGTTAGATATTTAATAGATGATTCCAATCAGTTTGATAATAATAATTCAATTTGACATTTAAAATTAATAATAATAAATATTTTTTTAGAAATAAGTCTATCATATGCAATTATATTAAAAAATCTTGTTTACATATATAATTTATACTATTGTGTAACTAAATTTAAACTAATATTTAAAATTAATAATAATAATAATAAATATTTTTTTAGAAATAAGACTATTATACGTAATTATATTAAAAACTCTTGTATACATCTATAATTTATACTAATGTATAACTAAATTTAAACTAATGTGTAACTAAATTATTTTTTTTTATAAAAGTAAACATGTTAATGTGGATTGTGTAATGTTTTTTTTACAAAAAAAGAAAATACGTTTTTTTTTTAAAAAAAAAAGAGAAGATGTTAGGTATAGTGAGATAAAGAATCATGTTATTATATTATATATAACATGAGATATTTATTTATAATATTATTAATTTAAATAAATAACTTGTAAATACCTTATTTAAATCTTAACTAATATGCAATTAAAATTCATAAAACGAATAAAAAAATTAAATTAAAGGAGAAAATAGAAAGAGTGCTTTGAAGAGATTTTAGAGTGCCAAATCATCTTATATATAGATTCTAAAAAGAATTTTTCATGCTTTACATCAACCTCCGCATCTTTTGTTGCTGCGGGAATGTCTACTGAAATTACAATCTATAAATAACATTTATTTACTATAGTGAAAGCAAATCACAAATCAAAACAATACCATTAGTAATATCGTACTGTCACAAACTTAATAAAATATCAAATGAGAGAAAATACAATTATTAATATTGATGATTGATGATAATAATTATAAATATTTAATCAAATTAACTATATATATTGATATTTTTAATTGTTAAGATATTTTAGAAAATAGAAACTTAATAAAAAAAATTAGATTAAAGGAGAATCTATAAAAAAGTGATTTGAAGATATTTTAGAGTGACGCATAATTTCCTTGAAACTCTCATTTATTTATATATACTAGATACTAGATACAAACAACGTGCAATATGCATGTTTGTTTAGTTTTATTTATAGAATTTATTAATTATTTTTATTAAATTTATATTAATGTCATATAAATTTAGAAATAAATATCCTATTTTAATTAAATAATTTATTTATTTTTGTTTAAGTTTATGTTTGTTCTAGTTTTTGAATTTGGGAGTGACAACAATAGATTTATATATTATATTTTTAATGTAATATTAAATATTATAAGTTGATTTTAAATTTAAGTTTCTTGCTAGTTATTTTAAAAAAGTAATTTGTTGCTAATTCATACTAGATTATATTATATGTTTAATATAATATTATTCTAATAAGTGAGTTTAAGTTTAATTAAATTTTATTTAAGTTATAAAACATATGATTTTATTATTTTTAAATAATTATCATTGAAAAATATCTTTAAAATATTATATTTTAATTTGTTTAATTATTTATTCTAATAAGTGAGTTTAAGTTTAATTAAATTTTATTTAAGTTATAAAACATATGATTTTATTATTTTTAAATAATTATCATTGTAAAATATCTTAAAAATATTATATTTTAATTTGTTTAATTATTTATTCTAATAAGTGAGTTTAAGTTTAATTAAATTTTATTTAAGTTATAAAACATGTGATTTTATTATTTTTAAATAATTATCATTGTAAAATATCTTAAAAATATTATATTTTAATTTGTTTAATTATTTATTATTTAAAAATAATTATCATTGTAAAATATCTGAGAAATGTCCTATTTTAATTTATTTAATTCTTTATTATTTTTAAATAATTATCATTGCAAAATATCTCAAAATTATCCTATTTTAATTTTTTAAATTATTTAAGTTTAAGTGTTTACAAATTACCATTAAATATAAGAATATTATGAATATTATGTTAAATATAAGAATATTCCGTTAAAGTTAACATTAGAAAATAAAAAACCGTTAAAACCAAAAATTTCCGTTAACTACACACTTATTATATAGAAGAGATATAGATATATAGATATATAGATTATAATCTATAAAATGAATAAAAAAAATTAGATTAGAAGTAATTACTATTCTTATAATCTATAAAATAAATAAAAAATTAGATTAAAGAAGAAAATAGATAAAATAGTTTGAAGAGATTTTAGAGTGTCACATCATCTCCTTAATGTTTTCTTTTATATAAATACTAGAAAATATAACCGCGCTCCGCGCAATCTTTTGTAATTATTAAAACATATATATTTTAAAATATTTTTTGGGAGACTGTGAGGTGGTGATTCATTTTGACCATACCCGTACAACATGTTCTTTATATAGACACGTGAAGACATCTTGACCATAATTTTTTATTTCATGATGGTGTTCACTGTTATTGTATAGTGAACCTCTTGTAGATTTTTGAAAAATTCTGACAAATTTTATAGTACTGAAAACAAAGTTCAAAAAGCTTGTTGTACATTTACTTTTATTTATTATTATTATATGCTTTGCGTAGTTCTTTTTATAAAAAGTCTAAATTATGTACAAGAAAGTTTATATTTTGTGTAAGATTTATTTTGGCCAATTACCTGTTTGAAGTCTTTATTTTTAAAAATTAACTTTTAGATATTGTGTTTTGTCAAAATAATAAAAATTGGAATTGATAGATTGATTATTTGAACACTGTATTTTTGCTCATTACCCGTTTTGACCCTATATTTTTTAAAATGAACCTTTGGACCATGTATTTATTTAAAATGGTCAAACTTCTTATGAAAATTAAATTATATATTTATATAATTTTTGTTTTCTGTAAGGGTTCACACTATTTTGAACCTTGTATTTTAGTCGATCACCCATTATAACTTTTATTTTTACAAATTAACTTGTAGACCTCAAGTTTTGTCAAAATATTAAAATAGAAATAGATAAATCTATTATTTGAACACTATATTTTGGCCGATTACTCATTTTGATTATTTATTTTTAAAAATTAACATGTAGATCATATATTTATTCAAAAGGTTAAAAATTATTTATAAAAAGTAAATTATATAAATATATATAATTTATGTTTTCTATAAGGGTTCACACCATTTTGAACCTTGTATTTTAGTTGTTTACCAATTTTGACCATTAATTTTTTTTAAAATTAACTTGTGGACCTTGTGTTTTGTCAAAAATTAAAAAATAGGAATGTAAAATTATTTGAACCACGTATAATTTGGTTGATTACCCGTTTGAATATTTTATTGTTAAAAGTTAAGATTTGGATCTTGTATTTTGTCAAAAAGTTAAAATATAAATAGATAGATTTTATTATTATTATTATTATATGTAGATATTTTTATCTATTATAATTTTTATTAAAATAAAAATGAGAAAAAAGAGAACAGACAAAATAGAAAATGAATAAAAATTAGATTAAATGAGAAAATAGAAAAAGTGCTTTGAATAAATTTTAGAGTCTCACATAATCTCCTCGAAACTCTCCTTTATATATAAATATAGATATAGGTATAAAGATATAGATTTAATATTTACTGAATTACATAGCGAAAAGAAAAATTGAAAATTTGATACGTGGGTTCTTTAAAATTCATATATACAGTGTAAATCGATATACTCAGAGTTTACTTTCTTTAGTAAAAATAATAATGATTAGAATTTTAAATAAAAATGACAGCATCAAGCGATTCAACACCCGATAATAAATTTTAATTCTCATTAATATTCAGGTATTATATGTTCTTACCAATATCAAGGTAGTTCTCTTTCTAAGGAAGAGAACTGCCTGCAAAAGCAACATATTATTTTGTAACGGCATACTTTTATGGGTTAAAACTGAAAAAATTAATAAAATATTAAAGAAAATAAAAAATTAGATACTTTAGATTGTAAAATGTTAATTATAAAATGATATAATAATATAATAAAATCTAATTGTGATAACTGTTTAGTTAAACCATATGTGACCATTCTCATTGATATCTCTTTCATGCTATTATTATTGGATAACTACTGATACGTATGATTATATTAGAATCAATGTATTTATAAGTATGTGTATTAATTTGGTTAATTCTGTTACATTTGTTGAAGGGTTGATGTACGTATATATGTATGTATATTTTTTTTTGGACACAATATAAAATTCTCACAAAATAGTAAAAATAGATTGTAAAAAATATATGATGTCACCTTCTCATTTATATATAGATATAGATATAAATATTTTGTAAAACTATTCACTTTGGAATAAAAAAACATAATTATAATATAATAAAAAAATAGATATATAGATAATCGAAAATTATTACGTAATTTTTAATTAATTTTTTTAGTATTTTTCAATAAATAAATAGTTAAGATATTTAACTAAATAAATTTTAATCAAATTAATATGTATATATATTGATATTTTCAATTGTTAAGATATTTTAGAAAATAGAAAATGAATAAAAAAATTAGATTAAATGAGAAAATAGAAAGAGTGGTACTTTGGAATAAAAAAACATAATTATAATATAATAAAAAAATAGATATATAAATAATCGAAAATTATTACGTAATTTTTAATTAATTTTTTTAGTATTTTTCAATAAATAAGTAGTTAAGATATTTAACGAAATAAATTTTTAATCAAATTAATATGTATATATATTGATATTTTCAATTGTTAAGATATTTTAGAAAATAGAAAATGAATAAAAAAAATTAGATTAAATGAGAAAATAGAAAAAGTGGTTTTGAAGAGATTTTAGAGTGCCACATAATATCTTTGAAGCTTTCCTTTATATATATACTAGAAAACATAACCGCGCTTCGCGCAGTCTTTTGTAATTATTAAAAAATATACATATTTTAAAATACTTTTAGGAGAATGGTACGCATGAATTTTTTTCACCCTACTCGTACAACATGTTCCTTATATGGACACGTGAGGGCGTATTGAATACAATTTTTTTTTCTTCATAATGGTGTCCATTGTATATAAAATTTCTTGCAAGTTTTTGTAAAATTCTGAATAATTAAAGTACCGAAAACAAAGTTCAAAAAATTTGTTGTACGTGTGCATTTATTTTTTATTATTATTATCATTATTATACGCTTTGCGTGATTTTTTTTATAAAAAGTCTAAATTATGTATATGGAAATTTATGTTTTATGTAAGACTTATTTTGAGCGATTACCCGTTTGAACCTTTTATTTCTAAAAATTAAGTTTTAGAACTTGTGTTTTGTCAAAAGGTTAAATACAGGATTGGATAGATCGATTATTTGAACATTGTATTTTGACCAATTACCCGTTTTGACCCTTTATTTTTATAAATTAACATTTGGACCATATATTTATTCAAAAGGTTAAAAATTCTTTATAAAAATTAAATTATATATAATTTATGATTTTTTGTAAGGGTTCACATCATTTTGAACATTGTATTTTAGCCGATTACTCGTTGGGGTCTTTATTTTTAAAATTAACTTGTGGACCTCAAGTTTTGTCAAGATGTTAAAAATAGGAATAGATAGATTGGTTATCTGGACACTATACTTTGGCCGATTACTTGTTTTGACTCTTTATTTTTAAAAATTAACCTTTGGACTATGTATTTATTCAAAGTGTTAAAAATTCTTTATAGAAAATAAACTATATATACACACCATTTTGGACTTTGTATTTTAGTCGATTACCGGTTTGGACCCTTTATTTTTTAAAATTAACTCGTGGACCTTGTGTTTTATCAAAATGTTGATTACTCGTTTGGATAATTTTTTATATACCGCTTCAAAGATGTTATTTTATTAGTATATTATGTAGTATATATTTGTAGTTTTTATTTTATTTTATTTTTTGTTAGTTCATTAGGTATTTAATTCAAAAAATATCTTATTTAAATATCTAAAAAAATAACGTTTAATGTAGTTTTTGTTTTATTTTATTTTTTGTTAGTTTATTAGGTATTTTTTTATTCATAATGGTGTCCATTGTATATAAAATCTCTTGCAAGTTTTTGTAAAATTCTGAATAATTAAAGTACCGAAAACAAAGTTCAAAAAATTTGTTGTACGTGTGCATTTATATTTTTTTTATTATTATCATTATTATACGCTTTGCGTGATTTTTTTTTATAAAAAGTCTAAATTATGTATATGGAAATTTATGTTTTGTGTAAGACTTATTTTGAGCGATTACCCGTTTGAACCTTTTATTTTTAAAAATTAAGTTTTAGAACTCGTGTTTTGTCAAAAGGTTAAATATAAGATTGGATAGATCGATTATTTGAACATTGTATTTTGACCGATTACCCGTTTTGACCCTTTATTTTTATAAATTAACATTTGGACCATATATTTATTCAAAAGGTTAAAAATTCTTTATAAAAATTAAATTATATATAATTTATGATTTTTTGTAAGGGTTCACATCATTTTGAACATTGTATTTTAGCCGATTACTCGTTGGGGTCTTTATTTTTAAAAATTAACTTGTGGACCTCAAGTTTTGTCAAGATGTTAAAAATAGGAATAGATAGATTGGTTATCTGAACACTATACTTTGGCCGATTACTTGTTTTGACTCTTTATTTTTAAAAATTAACCTTTGGACTATGTATTTATTTAAAGTGTTAAAAATTCTTTATAGAAAATAAACTATATATACCCACCATTTTGGACTTTGTATTCTAGTCGATTACCGGTTTGGACCCTTTATTTTTTAAAATTAACTCGTGGACCTTGTGTTTTATCAAAATGTTGATTACTCGTTTGGATAATTTTTTATATACCGCTTCAAAGATGTTATTTTATTAGTATATTATGTAGTATATATTTGTAGTTTTTTGTTTTATTTTATTTTTTGTTAGTTTATTAGGTATTTAATTAAAAAAATATCTTATTTAAATATCTAAAAAATAAAGTTTAAATAATTATTAATAAAAATAAATAAAAAATTAGATTAAAGGAGAAAATAGAAAAAGTAGTTTGGAACAATTTTAGAATGACACATCATCTCCTTATTAATAAAAATGAATAAAAAAATTAGATTTAAGGAGAAAATAGAAAAAATAGTTTGGAGTAATTTTAGAGTGCCACATCATCTCCTTGAAGCCCTCCTTTATATATATATATAGATAGATATAGAATATAAATATCTCATTTAAATTTAAACTAATGTGTAAGTACATGAAAAAATGTGCATGATACATTTTGTAAAATTAATTTTACTTGTTTAGTAATTTTTAATGATAAATAGTTAAGAAGTAAAATTAGAATTAATTACTATTATTATAATGTATAAAATAAATAAAAAATTAGATTAAAAAAAATAAATAATATTCTTCTTTATATAAATATATAGATATTGATATATAGACATGGATAGATAAATTGTCGGTATAAATATAACTTACTTATTATATTATTTTCGTAATCTTACCTAAATATCCTCATTAAATATTAAAATATAATAAAAATTTATTTTCTATTATACCCCAAAAATACTTATTATATCACTTATATATCATAATTATTTTATCATTTTCAATTATAAAAACTTTACATACTTTAATTTTTAAAAGCATCCAAATTGAAAATATTGATTTTATTAATGATTTTAATTCTAGAAATATAATTTTTTTTAATTTTTAATTATTCACGCTTATATTTTGTTATTATTTTGAGTTTAAAATATAAAACTAAAAAATTGTGATTAAATTTTTTATTCTTCAACTGATTATTATTTCTTTAATTAAAAATATGAAAGACATTTAATTTTTTTTTATTAAGTAAGTGAAAAGAATTTTAAAAAATTTAGGAAGTGTTTAAAAGAAAAGTGTCATGAGAAAAATGGGGTATAGCGTTAGCCCCTAATATATATATATATTAAAAAAAACAGCACCTATTATAATTATAAATTATATGGGTGTGATAGTACTACTAGAAAACTCTTTGTATTGCTGGAATAGTAGGGTTGATGCCGCGGGGTTCCAACGTACGTCCACGTCATCACATATGATGCAAATCCCAATCTCATAAACCTACGTACTCGCCAGCTCAGCTTCTCCCCCAAGTTTGACCCGTCCAAGATGAACCTGTCCACAAAAATATATTGCCAAGTTTCCACATTTATCTCGCCAGGTTCTCCTCCTCATGCATTAATTATTTCATTTTCCACGTGTTTTAATCAATTTTTGTGTTTGTCAACAAAATACTGCCTTTATAATTATTGATATTTCCTTTTTAAAAACATTATTATTGATATTTCTTTTTTAAATAAGATATTTTACCACGTTAAACATTTTTTTGAAGATTTTCTTTTAAGAAAACATTATTTTCCACTGTTAATTATAATATATATTTCCTTTAATACTCTGTACCCCCATAGTTTCTAATAACCAAAAGTCGTATCATTAGAGTAAGCGCTAAGAGAATAATTAAAGAAAAAAATAAATTAAAAATTTTATTTAGAGAGACGGAGGACCTATTTCCACGAATCAATACTGAATTAACAATTTGCCAATACGCGGCGCAAGGAGGCTGTACATAACCCTAGTATATAATAAAATAATACATAATCCTTTTCTAATTAAGATAGGTCTCACCCGTTTAGGTCTTTAAATAGATAAGATATTTTAATCACTTGTGTTAGCCAAATCGACTTCCAAGTCTCTGTTCTTTGTACAAAAAAAAAAAAATTATATATAGGGAGAGAGTCTTAACCATGGGATCATCAACCCAAGAACTCAACAATATCACAGTCTTAGCCATGTCTTCCGATATCTCGGATATCCTCCCTCGCGTCCTTATCGTATCCAGACGTAGCGTTCGCAAGAATAAATTTGTAGATTTCGTAGGTACGTTAAGTTTTTTGTTTGTTTCATTATTTAACGCTTTTCGATTATTAAAATTTCTAGTTTGTGTTTATTTATTTTGTGTGTGTGTTTTTCTCTTTTAGGAGAATACCATCTTGATCTTATAGTGAATTACGGTGCCGTACCCGTGATAATCCCAAGGGTTTCTGGGGTACACACGTTGTTGAGAAGCTTTGAGCCCATCCATGGCGTTCTTCTCTGTGAAGGAGAAGATATCGACCCGTCTCTCTACCAAGGAGAATTGGATCAAGTTTCGGACCTTTCGCCGCAAGAACTGGAAGAGATTAAGAAGCTTCACGCCAGCGACACCGCCATTGACCGTGAAAAGGACTCCATTGAGTTGAGTCTGGCGAAGCTGTGTCTCGAGAGGAACATACCTTATTTGGGAATATGTAGGGGTTCCCAAGTCTTAAACGTGGCCTGTGGAGGTACCCTTTATCAAGACATCGAGAAAGAGCTCTCTAAGAAGGTGAATAAAGAAGGTGAAAATAATAATGACAGTAAAGTTATGCATATTGATTATGATAACTATGATGATCACAGACATGCTGTCAAAGTGGTTGAAAACACCCCTTTGAATGAGTGGTTCAAGGATTCATTGGAAGAAGAGAACATGGAGATTTGGGTCAATAGTTATCACCACCAAGGAGTCAAGAAATTGGCTCAGAGATTTGTTCCCATGGCTTTTTCCCCAGATGGTTTAATTGAAGGGTTTTATGACCCAGATGCTTATAACCCCGAGGAAGGTAAATTTATTATGGGTTTACAATTTCATCCAGAAAGAATGAGGAAGCCAGATTCTGAAGAATTTGATTATCCCGGTTGCCCATCAGCTTATCAGGTATATATATATACATATATGTTTTATTAATTTAGTATAATTAAGCTAAGTATAATCCTTAATGTTCAATGTAAATGAGTACAATTAACATTATAACTGCTAATTGATTGTTATGTTTGAACAGGAATTTGTTAAGGCGGTGATTGCTTATCAAAAGAAGTTGATTTATAGCTCTGCAACAGTTGCTACACCATTAAAGCTAGATCAAGAAATGGAGAAACAGAGAAAAGTTATTGCCAGAAGCTTCTCACTGGCCAGAAACCTTTATACCACCGGCCATGAGATGGATCCAAAGGTAGAATCTGAACTTGAAGCCGGAGCCGAATTCCTTAAAGTAAGTATATATAATACCCCCTTAAACATAAATATTAATATTGGTCTGGCGTGGTGTGTCTAAGTTATTGTTTAATGATTCAAATAAAATATATGTAGACAAGTTTGTAATTAATAATCTGTTTCTAATGTGTGTGTATATGCATGTACAGTCGAATACAGCATTGAGCTTACAACAAGAGAATAGGCTAAAACAAATGGGAGCAACCGTGAGGAATGCAAATTCTTATATAAAGAAATTGAAGTTGAATGAGGAAAGACAAGCAATGGCTCGAAATGTGATGGGAAAAATGTCAGTGGAGCAGTTATCTGATCTCATGTCGTTCTACCATATGATGGGCCAAATTTGCTCTGAAGTTCTGGGGACCAAGCTAAGTAGTGTTGTCCCCAATGGTTTAATCAGCAACGGTTGTTGACCTATTAGTATTTAACAGGTTCCCTTTTCCCATATAGAGCTTTCGATCGACTTAAAAGAACAGTGTAGTACTATACCTACTCATGAATCATGATGAGTATCAAAATAATCTGTTTGACTCACATGAATCTTGGGTGGTTGATGGCTCTCTTTCACCCTTTTATACTTTTTTTTAGTTTTATTTCAATATATCTTTATCTGTTACTATTAGAAAAAGTTGTAGTTTTTTTAAAGTTTATAATTTAAAACTCAATAAAAGTTGGAACATAATATTATAGTTTATTTCAAGAAATGTTATATATATATATATTGCCAACTATCATTATTTAAATAGTATTGCAGTTAACTGTGTATACGCTCAGCTTATAATGTTGTTTTTAATATTTAAAGATATAATAAACAATAATAGTTGAAGAAGAATAGTTAGCGTATTTTATGATTAAAGACGTGCCAAGTTGCAAGTTTTTGCATGTAGTATTGCATTTATATGTTTGTCAACTGATGGAGCCCACAACACTATTATGGGGCCTTATGTGAAGTAAAGTAGAAGCAACCAGGAAGTTATTTTGTCAAAAAATTGCAGTTCCTTAAAGAGTGTCCAACTGTCCAACTGTCCAAGTCCAAGGTTAGATATCCCATTTAGGCATTTACATTGAATAGGACAAGACAAGATGGAGACTTTCTCTTCGGCATTGTGAAAGAAAGTCTTGTTCAAGAGCATTTGCAAACTATATCGCCATTAATCAATCACTAGTAGGGAAGATAAATTTGAGAAAAGAAATAGCTAGTGAGGGGGTGGGAAAAATAAAAATATATTTTAAGATAATATTCAAAAACATGATTGTTACCGGGGCAATAATGAAATTAAGTGGCGATCA
The DNA here is from genome assembly GCF_963169125.1 of Humulus lupulus. Lineage (NCBI taxonomy): Eukaryota > Viridiplantae > Streptophyta > Magnoliopsida > Rosales > Cannabaceae > Humulus > Humulus lupulus. The sequence continues at coordinate 133,832,183 of NC_084794.1, forward strand.
CCCCTAGGTGGGGTGGTGGGGCCTTGGACTTTTGATCAAAGGTTTGAGTTTTGACTCTCCAAAAAGGCTTTTAGCACTATTGTTTTATGAGTTAATCGTTTGTTGAGTTTTTTTTTTCCAATTAAAATACTTATGCATGTTTGTGAAATAGTATCAATTCACATCAATTCACTTAACTATAGTTAAAATGTAACAGACTTATACCAGTGTGAGAGCCACATGACTAATATACTAAGGGCAAAATTGTAATTGTCTTTTCCTTTGCCCGTCTTATGTACCTTAATTCAATCTTTGAAATATCTTTCTCTTGTAGCTAACAAAAAAAAAATATAGTGGCCAAAATATCTAAGTTTTTCACATTATAGTACTTAAATAATCAAGTTATTTTTTTACGGCATAAATACATTCCGTTAATATATATTTGGTTGTCAAGTGTCAAGTAAATACCTATGTAGCAGCCTTTTATTGCTCCAAATAAATATTTTTTATTTTAAAAATTTATTTAAATATCTAAAAATATATTAAAAATTAAACTTTAAATAATTAAAATTTCAAGAAATCAATTTAAAAGTTCAAATATTTTTTAAAAATATATTAAATATTAAAACAAAATAAAATAAACCTGCTTATATTTTCTCCCCCTTTACAATATGATATTCTCTTTCTATTTATAGAGGATATTAGTAATCAGGATTTCCCAAAATGAAACAAGGAAACTACCCATTTCTAATTACTACAGTACATTAAATGTAAATATTGGTCACATGTTACATTTAATTTATTGTATTTCCCGTAATTACTTTGATTCGATCTACATTATAATAAGGAAAGGATCCCTTAATTTGTGGGATTCGGTAAGCAGCAATTTAGGTAACGCGCTTTTCCTGATTTACTCGGGTTGAATATTGGAACCGACCTTCATCTCAAACATGGGGTAAAGGTACATTCCTTTCGATGATTGCTTGATCTGAATACCATACGACCTTGATTCCTGAACCTAGCTAAATGCATCTCCTACGATCTGGTTGAATACCTCTCCCTTAGTTCGTGGCCTTTCCTGGCTTGATCATCTATCGTTTTGGTATCTTTCAACTTTCAAGCGTATTCAATAATTTACGAGATGAAATTACACGTCTGGAGCTAATTTATATTGATCTCAGAATTTAGGTATAACATTTTTCCCCAAGTCTCTGCTCGTGCGAGGAGATCTTATTGTGGCATTAATGCGAACACAGTTGAGACTTTTTATTGACTCGCCTTGGTTTATGTGTACACCCACCCAATTGAGTGCTAGTGAACACGTCTTCACCCAAATTGCGACTGCTTGAATTTTGAGTACATCTGATAGGAGGTGTCCCTATACCTTTTTGTTGTCGTTTCCATCTTTAATCAAAGCCCTTCGATCTAGAAATTTTAGATCCAATGACTCAAGCTATCCCGTAATCTCCCTTATAAATACTCCTAAAAGTCATTCATTCTTTTATTTTCAACCGTCCCTTTCATCTTAGAGAGAGATTCTCCCAGGCCATGTTATCACTGTTGTCGAAGATTTCAAAGACCAGAGTAATCTTAGGCTTATACATTCTGGGTAATGTTTTCAAACACTTCCCTTTTTTATATTATTTCCCGTATTTCTTTCTTTTTTTTTTTAGCAAAACCCATAAAATAGGCCTTATGATCTTTTCTAGCACGTTAACATAGATAGGAAAGTGTTTGCAGATTCACTTTTAGGTTTAATTTATAAGGAAATGGGTATTCTTCTTGGAATTTTCTTAATTTTTCTTTCTAGTCCTAGAAACGAATGGGTCACATAAAGGTGGCCATTATTTTTGAGTGAAAACTGCCTTTGATCATGGTTATCACCTTACGATTTCCAAGAGCAGTTTCATATGAGACTTGGCATTACAAAGCCCGTAGGCTAGCAGTTCACCCATACCCAGCTATTTTCTGGATAACACTAGTAGTGGGCTAGGAGCTAATATTTCAGCACCGAACTCCATGTTTGCTAGATGTCTTGGTTCAACGCTAAAGAATACGTGTGTAGACCCAATGTTCGAGTTCTAAGATATGTCCCTCGAGCTCTACAACCGGAATCACCTTTTATCTTGAAGTCAATGATTGATTCGAGAACACGCCTCCTAGTCCGAACAGAGGTAGGATACCGATCTCTAAGCAAGACATTTGCAGGAGGTCATTTGTGGTCGTAAATTTTTACATGCCACTGTCAGGGCTTTATGCCCTAATTAAAATTCAAAATTAAAATTCAATTTCTATGTAATTTCATTTATTATCAATAAAAGAATAAAAATCATTTTTTGACTTGGTTAATCACTTTTCTCACATGTTTTACTTTCATGATTATTTGTTAAATATAAACTTCTATTAAATCCCGAGCATATAACTAATCGTATTTATAATGACGTAATCACAGTGGAATATAAATATGATTATATGTTCAAAATAAGTTAGCACTAGTATTAGTCAGTGCAAAAGATTTACACTGACTTGGCAATCTATGATATGTTATACTTACACATTGTAGTGTTATGTTCTTTCCAGAACATTAGTAAAGTAGATAAGATCAGATGTATTTGTTACATCGAACTGGATCGATATTGACAGTTGATAGGATAAGTAAACATACCGTTATTATCTATTCTAGTCATATCATATAGTTGACCATAGGTCAATTCAATCTCAATTATGAGTGGTTAGTATTCTAACTGATTGTATTATTTGAGTTCTTTGACTTATTCGTTACTGTTATCCCCGTTTCTTCCCCGCACACGTGGCACGATACTCTAGGTCCATGGGCTATCTTGCAAGGATCCGAGGCCCAGACTATACCCAAGGGACGGGGAAGGAATGAATCCTGGTGGCCCAAATATCAGCAAGCCCAACGTTATCTACTAGACATCCTCGCGCCGAGGAAGCCGAAACCATGACTTGGGCATGGTTCGTCTTCCCAGACCCAATATAAGGCGTTGTCCGGGGTGCGAATAAGGAGGGTGTTTCCAAGTCTAGGAATGGATTGGGATGATTGCAGATGAACCCGAGCTCTAGTAAACGAACTAGGGTCCTAGTAAATGGATCGGGACGTTGGTAAATGAACCCGGATTGGGCGTCCGGGTTGGGTATGATAAACTATTCCCGACACTGACATCATCCCGAGAAACACGAAGTTTTGTCTCCTCAACTAACCTGCAGAAGAGGTTATATACGGAATGTCCGCCGTTATTCAGAACAGTACTGCCACTACTTTGATGAATCCTGTCCCCAGGATCTCCTTAGAAGCCCGCGGGGACCAAACTAAAGCTGCGTACTGTTGTCAGTCGTACATCATGGCTATGGTCGAGTCGACCCAATGGGCCCTGATTAGTGTATTCTATTTAATAGAACCCTTTGTATTAAGCCTCCGTTAGTGAGCAAATCCTAATTAAATATGTATTGGGCCTGAATTAGTCCGGCCCAAGTCCAGTGCATCCAACTGCCTATAAATAGGTTCAGTTGTTCACTGTGGAGAGGGTCCCATATTTTCTCTTGTAAGAAATTACTCTGTTCAAACTTGCAGAAAACTCCATTGTAAAAACCACGCAAAAACCTTGCTTGTTTATTCTAAATCCTTTATTTTTAAGTTATCTTTTCTTTTATAATTCTAGTTTCTAAAAAAATCGATAAACATTTTGGTGATTTCATTAAGAGCCGAAGAAAGTTTTAAAAAAAAAATATTGAATATCGACAACAATGGTGAACATGAGACATACTATGTTCGATCTTGCTCGCCAACAACAACAAGGAAATGGGGAGCCATTGCCCAATCAACCTATCCCTCAAGACCAACTTGAGGATTCACCCTAGCAAATACCCCAGCCTGACAATTCCCAGAATTTTGAGGACGGGGCAGGCTACGAGGAGGGTTACTACGAGGAAGATGAGCAAAATGAAGGGGGTTACCAGGATCATGCAGTTGAGGATCCTGTGATCCCTGAAGAAGAAATGGAGCCCGAATAGGAGGACCCAGATGTGGTTAGACTGAAGCAACAAGTCCTGGATCAAGAGGATAGGATAACTGAATAGAAGGAAGCCACCCGCTAGATGCAAGAATCCCTTCTGGCCCTTCAGGCCTTCATTACCACCCAAGGATTGGCAGCTAATCCTCTAGCAGTTCCTCCTCCAGAACACAGCCACCGGCCCCACCAGTTAGGACCGGTGTGCCTGGAAATACGAGGTCGATCCCTCCTCCGGAACCAAATCTCGGAGACGGCCCATCTAACCCGGCTCAAGAAAAAGGGAAGGCCAAAGTGTCTGACCCTATGGGAAAAGCAAACCCCCAAAGGAAAACTCATCCCATCCCGAAAACTGGGGCCAACCCAAGGTCGCTCCCTAGGAAAGAGAAGATACGTCCCATCCTAGGATGAGATCATCCAATCGATCTGCAAGGGATGCGCTCGCAGGGTGCCAAGCCCCTGGTTGTTCCTAGACAGACCGGATGGGAACAACGTTTCCACCCCAGCGCCTCCGTGAATAAGGATCACCAAGGTTGCCAGCGCGCGGACAAGCCAGAAGCCATTAATTCAGGGGACAACACGTTCTGGATAGACCTGCGTTGGTCTGAATGCCAGAAAGGACCGAGCCCGCAAGGAGGAGATCTACCCCCGAGGGAGAGATCTGAGGAATAAGCTCAATGACAGGAGGAATGAAAGGGTCCCTCTGGACAACAGAATGGCCAGATAGTTCATGGAACAGCTGGCCACTTTAAAGAAAGTCACGGACTGTCTAGTTCAAAAACAAGAGGGAGGAGGTTCTGATTCTAAAGAGGAGGAAAAAGAACCATGCGCCAAACAAATCCTGGATGTGGTACTCCTGAAGGGGTTCAAAATGCTGAACCTACCCGCCTACACCGGGAACACAGACCCCATGGACCATTTGTCCCACTACAATCGATTGATGACCGTGGCCCACGTCTATGACAACGACAAATGTCTGTGTTTTTCAATCACTCTAGATGGACCTGCATAAGAGTGGCGGAAGAGACTCAAGCCAGGATCTATCCAATCCTAGTCCAGACTATAGTCGGCATTCCGTAAGCAGTTTGTGGCCGCCATGAGGATGGACATGCAGATCAGCGCCTTTGCCAATATTAAGCAGCTCCCCACAGAGACTCTGAGGGCCTACATCCAGCGCTTCAAGAAAGAAGCCTCAAAACCCAAGGTGGACAATGGACAGCGCCTGGTGGCCCTCCAGTTCGGGATCCGAGCCAGGGTCCCCTCTCTGGGACGACATGCATCGCAGTAAGGCAGCCACTCTCGAATAATTCATAAGGAGGGAACAAGGCTTTATCAACTGGGAGGAGGCCCGAATCCAGGCATTCGAATGGCAACCGACCCCGAAGCCAAGTTCCCAAACCTTTCCCAGGTACGGGATGCAGTATCCTGCCCATCACTATCCAACGCCCCTGGCAGCGCCAGGGTCGACGGGTACTCCCGGAATGACCTTCGCAGCCCCGACGGTCTATGGTCCTGCCTCCTCGAGATATGCATCGGTGCAGTCCACTCCATTCTCCAGATATGGTATGGCGTCGGTCAGATAAAGTGCTGCTCCCGATGGGGCCCAACCGTCTCTAGGTGGGGGGATGGAGGCAAACGTGAACCCCTCCCGGGGGAAGAGATTCGGGAAATGATAGAACCGATCTGAGCCCTCTAAAAAGGGAAAGAGGGGCTACGAGCCCCAATACTCAGAATACACCAACCTAGTGGACACTAGGGAAAACATATACCTAGCCAGGGAAAGTACGATTCATTACCAGAAACCCACCCCCATGTTCAAAGGGGGAAAGCACTCGAGGGACACCAGCAAAAGGTGCACATATCACAAAGACATGGGTCACTCGACTGAGGAGTGTCGTCAGCTGAAAGGCGAAATCGAGAATTTGATCAAGTTGGGGCATCTCCACCAGTGGGTCAGGATGCCCGGGGGAGTCTCAGGACAGCCAGTAACTCTCGGAAAACCTACGATCTCGGGTGCACCTGGATTGTACCAACCTCCCTAGGGAGGGTACACTACAGGCCCAGGAGCACAGGCTCCTCAGCGGGCCCCAATTATGCAGGCACCCAGACACGGGATGCCTTTCTCCTCCGAAACCGCGCCCCCGCAGATAGATGGTCACGTGGCCACCATCTCGGGAGGGCCGCACCTAGGGGCACCATCCCGGAACGATCAAAAGCAATATCTCAGTGAGCTTGAACATGACCACGAGGTATGCGCCTTGGTCCAGACCCAAGCTCAACGCCCGAAGTTGGTGAATTTACTCATCACCTTCACGGAAGAAGACGCCCGGAACGTCCACTTCCGCATCATGACCCTTTGGTCATCGATGCTCAAATCGCCAACAAGATGGTGTCTCGAGTGTTGGTGGATGATAGAAGTTCTGTCAATGTATTGTTCAAGCCAGCCTTCATTGCAATTGGCTTGACCGAGGCAGATCTGGCCTCATGCCCAACGCAGATCTACAGTTTCAATGGAGATTCAATACTCCCGATGGGGAAGATCCAGTTGCTCGTAACATTGGGGAACAAGATCCAAGGCTCGTTCAAATTCTGTACGTTCATAGTGGTGGACTGCCCTACCGCTTACAATGTCATCTTTAGTCGGCCTGCACTGGTCGACTTCAGTGCCATCACCTCCATCTGCCACCTATGTATGAAATTCCCCTGCGACAACGAAGGGGTAGGAGCAGTCTGGGGAGATCAGAAGAGCCCCCGGAAGTGTTACCACATATTCGCCCGACCAATTTATATGGTCCGCGAAGAGCCTCTCGAGGAGGAGAATATTGATCTAGTCTCGCCTCCTCCCCTGGCCCGGAGGATGGTCTGGGAAAAAGATGAACTGGATCCGCAGATAGGGGCGGACTGTGCACTAGAGCCCATGGAGGAGATTGAAGAGTTGTGCATCAGCGACACCAACCCGACCAAAGTAATCCAAGCCGGGAAGAACCTGAATGCAGAGTTCTGGGCTGCCATCATCGCTCGAGTGAAAGAGAACCAGGATTTCCTGTCCTGGTCACACTCGGATATGACCGGGATCGACCGTAACATTATATGCCATGCCCTGAATATTGACGAGGGCGCGACTTCAATCCGGCAAAAATGAAGACCTCTCGGGGCAGAAAGGGCAGAGGCCCTCAAGTTAGAAGTTGAGAAGTTATCTTCAATCAACTTCATTTGGGAAGCCTTGTATCCCGTCTGGTTGGCCAATCCGGTGTTAGTGCCAAAGCCAAACAGAACGTGGAGAACTTGCATCGAATTCACGGATCTCAACAAGGCCTGCCCCAAAGACTGTTTCCTTCTAACCTGGATCAACCAAATGGTAGATGCAACGTCCGGGTATGAAATGTTGGGCTTCATGAATACTTACTCCGGCTATAACCATATCTCAATGCACATAGTAGACCAAGAACACACCAGCTTCCAAATAGACAAGGGGGTGTACTGCTACATTGTCATGCCCTTTGGGCTCAAGAATACTAGAGCCACGTATCAAAGGCTCGTCAACAAAATGTTCCAAGAACAACTGGGAAGGAATATGGAGGTCTACATAGACAACATGCTAGTCAAGTCTAAGACCACCGGAGGACACGCTGATGATCTGGCAGGGGCATTTGTCATCATTCGGAAGTATGGGATGAAGCTGAACCCCAAGAAGTGCACCTTTGGAGTGGCATCCGGGAAGTTCCTGGGCTTCATAGTAAGCTCTCGAGGGATAGAAGCCAACTCGAACAAGATCAAAGCACTGATCGATATGCATTCGCTGCGGAAGCACAAAGACGTGCAGAGCTTGACGGGACGAATAGCAGCCCTGAGCCGTTTTGTCTCAAAGTCCACGGAAAAGTGCATCCCATTCTTCAACATCCTTAGCGGAAGCCAAAGGTTCGAATGGTCGGCCGAATGTGAAGAGGCCTTCCAAAAACTGAAGGAACATTTGGCCCAAGCACCAATCTTGGCAAAGCCAGTGGATGGGGAGCCGTTGTACCTTTATTTGGCCGTGTCCGAACACGCCATCAGTGCCGCACTCGTGTGGGAAGAAGGAAAGGCCCAGCTCCTGATTTATTATGTAAGCAAAAGGTTATTGGGTGCCGAGTCCAGGTACCTGCTAATCGAGAAATTGACATTTTGCTTACTAATTGCATCCCAAAAGCTTAGGCCTTATTTTCAGGCCTACGCCATAAAAGTACTAACAAACCATCCCTTACGGAAAGTGTTACAAAAACCAGAATCATCGGGGAGACTCCTGAAGTGGGCCATGGAACTGAGTCAGTTCGACATTGCATATGTCCCCAGGATATCAATCAAGGGGTAGGCCCTAGGCGAATTCATCATGGAATGCACCAGGATCACTGAAGATGACGATCCCATCGACCCCGTAGCACCCCTATGGAAGGTCTTCGTAGACGGAGGCTCGAACGAAAATGGGGCCGGGATCATCTTAATATCACCGCAAGGACACCGATTACAAAGCGCCCTACGTTTCCAATTCAATGCATCAAACAACGAGGCTGAGCATGAGGCCATGTTGGCCAGATTGCGTCTGGCCTGGGGGTCGGAGCAGAAGTCTAGAAGTCTATAGAGACTCCCAATTAGTTGTCAGGCAAATCTCGGGAGAATACCAAACAAAGGGAGAAAAGATGGATGCGTATGTGACGCAAGCCTGGGAGTTACTCTAGTCTTTCAAGAAATATTCCATCCGCTAGATCCCTAGAGAACAAAATATGTTTGCAGACACATTGGCAAAGCTAGCCACGGATGCTGAGGTAGAGCTCTTTGGACTCATCCTGATCAACCATCTTCTCGCACCAAGTATTCAAAGCCCCACAATCAACGCCATAGACTATTCCACATCATGGATGGGCCTTATCATCCACTACCTAACCATGAGAGGGTTGCCCATGGATAGGGTGGCTGCTAGGAAGCTTCAGTATCAGGCCCCCAAATACGTCATGATGGAAGGAAAACTCTATCGCAAGGGGTTATCCATGTCGTACCTCCGATGTGAGTTCGGGACTGAAATGAGTGCAATCATGCACGAAGGTTTTTGTGGAGATCATACCGCCGGACTCAGCTTGTCCAAGAAAATCCTAAGGCAGGGATATTTCTGACAAACGATGAAGAAGGATAGTTTTGATTACGTCCGCAAGTGCAAACAATGCCAAAGGTACGCGAAGATCTCACGAGCCCCTCCAACGGAAATAACCCTAATGACCAGTCCCTAGCCTTTCGTAGTGTGGGGAATCAACCTAGTAGGGTAACTCCCAACCGGGAAGGGTGGTGTGAAGTACGCCATCATAGCCGTCGACTATTACACCAAGTGGGTCGAGGCAGAACCAATGAACACCATCACCTCAAAAAAAGGCCCTGGACTTCATTGTCAACAACATTGTGTGCCGATATGGCCTCCCTCACAAAATCGTGTCCGACAACGGGAAGCAATTTGATAGCGTTCAATTCACTGACTTCTGTGAAAGACATGGCATCATCAAAAGTTTCTCCGCAGTCACAAGGCCTCAAGCAAACGGGTAAACAGAGGTCGTAAACAAGATTTTGAAGGGGACATTAAAGAAAAAGCTTCAAGCCTGCAGAAGCAAGTGGCCGGAAGAGCTTCCCCGTGTACTATGGGCATACCGGACCACTGAAAGAACGTCTACCGGGCATACTCCCTACCCCATGGTGTACGGATATGAAGCAGTCATCCCAGTGGAAACGATTATCCCGTCTCACCGACGAAACACGTATGATCCCGCCCAGAACCACGCCTTACTCCAGGAATCTTTGGACCTTATCGAAGAGATCCGGGAAGAATCCCAGGTCCAGCTGAAGATGTATCAAGGAAAGATCGGCAGACACTTTAAATCTAAAGTTGAAAGCCGAAAGTTTGAAATCGGTGATCTAGTCCTAAGAAGAGTCTTCCTTGCAACCCAAGATCCAGGAGTGGGGGTTTTGGGTCCAAACTGGGAAGGACCGTACGAAATCCAACATGAAGTATGTCCAGGAATGTATCTCTTAAGGCGACTTGACGGAACAGAGGTCCCAAGGGCCTGGAACGTAGAACACCTACGTAAGTACTATCTGTAATAAGGAGGACGTGTATCTGTTTTTAAATTTTCTTATAAACAATGTACGCCCCAGGGAGATGTCTTTTTTAATGAAAATGACGTGTACAAAACATCATAAAGAAATATTGTAAAGAAATAAAAGTTCGTGTCCATCCTCCTCCTTTTTCAATAATAAGTGACCCAAGACTATAGTCTTTGCTCACTTGGGGGGGTATGACCATCTATACAACTCCAGGAATGAAAACAAAATTGGATGCAAAACACAAAGATTAGTCCTAATCCGAATTTTATAGACTGGGGTTAGCAAAAAACCAACTCCCAAAAAAAGGATGCAAGGCTCAGGCCTAGTCTTAACCCTGACGTACATGGTTTGGAGGGTAGAAAAACCCACCAAGACGCAAGGCTCTTGCCTAGTTATAATCCAAACTTACATGGTCCGAGGGGTACAGAACCCAATAGGACGTAAGGCTCAGGCCTAGTCCTAACCCGGACTTACATGGCCGGGGTGGTACAAAACCCACCAGGACACAAGGCTCAGTCCTAGTCCTAACCTGGACTTACACGGTCCGAGGGGTACATAACCCAATAGGATGTAAGGCTTAGGCCTAGTCCTAGCTCGGACATACATGGTCCGGAGGTATAATACCCAGTAGGACATACAGCCCAGGCCCAATCCTAACTCGGACATGCATGGTCTGGAGATATGAAATACCTAAAAATTGGTTGACCTAACGTGGTCCCAAATAACAAAATACCTATCCACGTCCTATATAATGGCCTAGAACCATTGGAACATGAGTCCTAGGTATAAGTTGTCTAAAATTAGTCTTATAAATGGCCCAAGTCGTTGGAACCTAACCCATAGGTTCAAAATAAGATAATCAACTAATCTTTGATGGCCCAAGCCGTTGGAATCTGAACACTAGAATCAGGACAAATAAAGTTGATGATAATTATTAACTCCCTAGTGGTCCAGGCTGTTGGAATCTAAACAGCAGGATTAAAGCGAGTTAATAAGTTAAGTCACACCTAAAAAGAAATCTCTGATGGTCTAGGCTGTTGGAGCTCGAATTATAAAATCGGGATAAAATCGGGGTAAAAGGCCTAGACGGTCTAGGCCGTTGAGACCCAAACGCTGGACCCCAGACAAGCCAAATGTTTCCTACAAATTTTCCCCAATGGTCCCGACCGTTGGAACCAGGACCGAACATTCGACTCATATTCATGCAAGGTGGTAAAACACTTAGTGAAATTTTGAGGAAAAAACAAACGAATGGAAAAGGGAAAATTTTTGCAAGAAATAAAGTAAATATATATATAAAATTGTCTTGGACACACCCGCGTCCATAAAAATATTACAAAAAAAAGAAGCCACAAAAAACAAGTTGAAGGCTTAGGTTAGGCTTCGCCCTGCTCTGATGTCTTCGGAGCGACTTCATCTAGCTCCTCCCCGGCCATAAGCTCCGCGTTAGCTTTCTCCTTAGCCTCAAACTCAGCTTTCTTCGTGGCGGGATCAAGGTAGACCAGAAAATTCATATTTTTGTCCTGGAGCCAGGCCATGTAGATGGCCTCATCGAAGGTGGCCTCTAGCAAGGCATTCGCCTGTTCTTTCTCTTGGCAGACTTTCTCATGTCGTTTTATCTCCAGCTGAAGCAGGTCATCCAGGGCCTAGATCTAGGATTCAAGAGCGGTGACCTTCTCCTGATCCTGGCGAGATTGGGCCTCAGTTGCCTCCAGGAGGGCCTTAGATGATGCCTTGGAGCTCCAAACACGAAGAAGCTCCACCTCCAGGCTATCCACCAACTTTTTGTGGTTGGCTTCCTTCCTGGACAAAGTTTCTCTGAGTTGGAACTGGACCTAGGAGGCCTCCTCGCAGTCAGCCTGAGTCTGAGCAGCTTCCTTAACCAGGGCCTCCACCTGTGCAGCTTCCTTGGTCAGGGCCTCCGCCCAAGCAACCTCCTTGGTCAGGGTCTCCCTAGCAGATTCCCACTGGTTCACAGCCCCCTCCAACTCCAGTTAGGCCGTCTCCAGCTTCATTGCCATCTCCGCCACCAAATCAGTATTCCTGTGGGCCAGCAAGGAATCCTAGAACAAATCAAAGTTAGAAGACATACGGGTAAAAAGTGTGGAAAGTAAAGGATCATATGGATACATGACTTACAGCGGTGGCTTGGTGACGAATGGCCTGAGAGATGAACAAAGCGTCTCGATTGGCTAGGGTGGCGTACCATTTCAGTTGGAGGTTAGACATGGTCCTCCCGACCTGATCCAACAGATCTGTGACAAGCGAGGCCGTGTCCTACCCTAGTTTGGGATGAAACCCAGTCTCAGCAACGAGTCGGTCCATGATCGGCTATGGAGCACTAAAGGCAGCAGGGCGCTCGGCGAACTCCACTTTTTTCCAGACTGTTAAGGCCTGGTAGACCTCCTCCTGTGTGTCTCGGCCATCTTCCCAGACCTAGGATACCATCCTCGTCCTCTCCTCCTAGAGGACCATGTCCCCTCCTCGAAAAAGGCCGGATTGATAGGAAGCATGGGAGCCTCTGGGATCACCTGGGTGATGATTAAGCTTTCCCCGGAGGAGTTCTCCTCGGCCAAGGCAAGATCCTTGGTCTTGGCCCTCTTGGCCCGATTCGCAGACTCGTCAGCAGCCGAGTCTGCAACTCTTTTCTCCGACCCCCTACTCGCCAGGGGCTCATGCTCCAAATCAATGATTGGGAGATGAGTAGGCGGAGATGGGATGGTTTCAATGTGCACCGTCAGAAGGGGAATCGCTGCTGGAGTCCTCTTGGCGACCTCCAGCTCCGACCTCGAGTCCCCAAGGACAAACTCCAGCACTTTGCTCTTGGGCAGCGCCTTGGTAGTTTTTTTGCCGATGCCCTGGCCTTGGCTGCTCGGGCCTCCATAGCCTGCTTCATCTTAGCCACAGGGTTGGAAATGTCAGAATCGTCTGAAAAAACAAACAAAAAGAAATAGTTAGCAAAGTATACGAGTGAGGACAAAAAGTAAATAAAAGCTAGTCTAAGGTCCTCCAGGACGAACCCTTATCTAGAACTCGGGCTCGACTCAACTCTCCTAAAGCGAAGGAATGGATGCGGTCCCCCATGTCATCTAGGTCCAAGTAG